>NC_092254.1:7365000-7545000 GCF_036320965.1 Panulirus ornatus | reverse complement strand
CTCTCTCTCTCTCTCTCTCTCTCTCTCTCTCTCTCTCTCTCTCTCTCTTTTTACTGCCCTGACTTGCCACTGTTCACACCGATCTACTTCTGAGAGCCAGCAACCCCACACACACTCTAGTGGCTTCTTGACAGTGATACACTGTATGCTACCAGGTTTGAACTGACATTGTTCTAATGTGTCTGCTAATGTAAACTGAGGCTAATTGGTTACCCAGGTCTGTATTGGTTTACTATTGTGACCTGAAGCCACACACTCGGGCCAACAGGTGTGACCTGACCTCTCACCCCTTAATCTGTTAACTGAAATTTTAGGATGCTGTTGCTCTCCTCCTGTTTGATAACCCCTTCGTAGACCATCAGGTCTCTTACGTAGGTTTACCATCTCCTCCTGTATACATAGACCATTAGGTCATCTGTTGTCTGGCTTTCCCATGTTCCATTTACGCTGCCAGTCCTCCTCCTCCTCTCTTGTCTACTGTCTCTACTCCTGCCCCTCCTCTCCCTCTCTTGTTTTCTGTCTCCATCCCTGTCCCTCCTCTCCCTCTCTTGTCTTCTGTCTCTACTCCTGTCCCTTGTCACGCTCTCTTATCTTCTGTCTCCTCCCCTGTCCCTCGTCAGTGTACAATATCCCTTGGTGAGTTTCACGGGCGGGACACTTCCCCTCCGACGTTGATTACACCACGCGACTGACGCCGCGCCCTTCTGTGGTCTGTTGTTATAAACCGTTACCTTTTACGTGATTGACTCCTTGAGCACAACGGCACGACGACCTACCGCTCTTGAGCACGACGGACGACCTTTGGGTGTCATGGCCAGGCCTCCTCCGTCGACGTAAAGCGACGTCCCACGTCAGACCCGAAGGCCAGCACCGCCGTGCTCAAGGGCCGAACCGTCGTGCACGAGAGGCTGGCGAGTTCCACACTCCACACCTCCCGCACCTTACGTCAGAATCCGACCGGGTTCCTGCCTGGCTGATGCAACGTACTTCCCGCCACTTCCACACCCCCGACTCCGGTGCTTGTGCGTCGAGTTCCTCTCTCTCGTCGTTGCGACTGTTGCATAACACTTGTCTAGACGCAGGATCGTTGCTGACCACCGGTGCTGCGGCACACACACACACACACACACACACACACGTCACTAAAGCTGGAAAACCCACCCTCCCAAACCCCTCCTAAAAAAACAAAACAAAAAAAAAACGAGCGTGTTGCTCCTTTCTGATGAACAGTAAATTCGATGTTGGAAAACAGTGCTGTCTTTGTCCGAGGGAGTGGACACGTTACTCAGTGTTACTGGTGGAATAAGCAGGGATTTTTCCCGTAATAATGGTGGGCAGAATGTTGCTGTGCTCAGTAGTGAGGTAAGAGGATTTCCTATAACAATAGAGGATGGCATTTACTGGTGATGTAAGAGGATTTCTTATAATAATAGGGGTAGGAAAGTCACTGGTGATGTAGGTGGATATCTTATAATAATAATAGGGGTAGGAAAGTCACTGGTGATGTAGGTGGATATCTTATAATAATAATAGGGGTAGGAAAGTCACTGGTGATGTAGGTGGATATCTTATAATAATAATAGGGGTAGGAAAGTCACTGGTGATGTAGGTGGATATCTTATAATAATATGGGGAGGAAAGTCACTGGTGATGTAGTTGGATTTCTTATAATAATAGGGGGAGGAAAGTCACTGGTGATGTAGGTGGATTTCTTATAATAATAGGGGGAGGAAAGTCACTGGTGATGTAGTTGGATTTCTTATAATAATAGGGGGAGGAAAGTCACTGGTGATGTAGGTGGATTTCTTATAATAATAGGGGGAGGAGCGTTACTGATGATGTAGGTGGATTTCATATAATAATAGGGGGAGGAGCGTTACTGATGATGTGGATGGATTTCTTATAATAATAGGGGGAAGAAAGTTACTGATGATGTAGGTGGATTTCTTATAATAATAGGGGGAGAAAAGTCACTGGTGATGTAGTTGGAATTCTTATAATAATAGGGGGAGGAGCGTTACAGGTGATGTAGTTGGATATCTTATAATAATATGGGGAGGAAAGTCACTGGTGATGTAGTTGGATTTCTTATAATAATAGGGGTAGGAAAGTTACTGGTGATGTAGGTGGATTTCTTATAATAATAGGGGGAGGAACGGTCACTGGTGATGTAGGTGGATATCTTATAATAATAGGGGGAGTAATGTTATTAGGGGGTAAGAGGATTTCATATAATAATAGGGGGAGGAAAGTCACTGGTGATGTAGGTGGATATCTTATAATAATAGGGGGAGTAATGTTATTAGGGGGTAAGAGGATTTCATATAATAATAGGGGGAGGAGTGTTTTTAGGGATAAGAGGATTTTTTTATATAATAAGGGGGGAGGAATGTTACGGGGGGAGGGGGTAAGGGGATTTTTTGTTATAATAATATGGAGAGTAATGGTACTGTTTAGGGGGGAGGGGGTAAGTGTAATTTATATATAATAGGAGTAATGTTACTTGTGGTATAGTAAGATTTCTTATGATGATATTGGTTGGAATGTCACCATCGTCTCTGGTGGAGCTCACCATGGTCACTGGTGGTGGAGCTCACCATGGTCACTGGTGGTGGAGCTCACCTTGGTCACTGGTTGGTGGAGCCCACCATGGTCACTTGTTGGTGGAGTTCTAGAGTTCCATTGGGTCAGGTCGCTGGGATACTGATGATGTTGGGACGTTGATGTCAGAGCGGAGGCCAGAATACTGTTGTGTTTGATAATTACTTGTAGGTAAAGGGTTGAGGATTATGATCCCATAATGAGAGAGGGGAGTAATTAGGTTAATTTTTTTCTAATTAGTGTCGGAAAGTAATATCATTGCTGTAGTCGGTAAAGACGCAAGATCGATGCCATGGATTGAAGGGGGATTTTCAAGGCATTGCTGTAGTCTGTGTGGAAATTTGAACGTTGGTGTGGCTCTTACGGGTCTTGATGTGGTCAAAGGGTTGACAAGAATGTTGCTCAGGGCACAAGACGTTGTTATGATTAGAGCTAGGCTGCAACGTTTGATGTGATTAAAGCGGCGGATCCTGAGGTTAGAGAGGCATTAACGTTTGTTGGAGTAAAAGGGGGCAGCAACGTTTGCTGTAGTCAGATGGGCAGCAACGTTTGCTGTAGCTAGAGGGGCAGCAACGTTTGCTGTGGTTAAAGGGGCAGCACCGTTTGCTTTGCTTGGAGGGTCCACGAAGTTTTGCTGTGGTTAGAGGGCCAACAGCGTTTGCTTTGGTTTGAGTGGAGGGAACATTTGCTGTGATTTGAGGGGGAGGGAGGGGATGAACGTTTGGTTAGAGGGGCCGAAACATTTGCTATGGTTAGAGGGGCAGCTACGTCCTCGGGTTAGAAGGGGCAGCTACGTCCTCGGGTTGGAAGGGGGGTGGGGGTAGCAACATTTGCCATGGTTAGATGGCCAACAACATCCAACATTTACAGTCTTTAGTGGAAGCATAATGTTTTGTGGTTGTGGGAAAGTCTCATATGCTGTGACTATAGGAAAGCAACGTTTGCTGTGGCTATAGGGCCAGAAACATTTGCTCTAATAACGTTTACTGTCGTGTGAGAACAGTAACATTTGCCGTGGTTAGAGGGCCAGAAGTATTTGTTGTTGCGATTAAAGGTGCGCAAGCATTGGCTGTGGTTAGAGGGGGGCACCAACATTATTCGTGGCTAGAGGGGGCAGTAGCACATGTGCTGTGGTCAGAGGGGAAACGAACGAAAGTGTACCACAGTAAGGACTGCATATGCAAGGAAGTTCGTCGTGGCGTGTCGTCGTGATCGTAATGTCATCCATGACGGGAGAGGTGGTAGGGTAACACTCTCACTGACCCGTGCTGTTATATAGAGTAGCATCATGGACATGTAATACGGGTACGAATTAAGCAACGTTACATGGAGACCGAGGCGGTGGCTCTCACCGCCGCCACCCACCACCACCACCACCACCGGGTTATGTAACAGGAGGCCAGGAACTGCTCGCCTTAAAACCCTAGCCGCTACCGCAGCGTACCCTGTACTAATTTCACTTTTTTTTTTTTTTCTCTCGGCAGTTTTCTCGTACACGTAAGAAAGTTAATCATAACACTGGCCCCCCAAGACGTACAGGTTTTTCGTCCATAGGTCACCCTCTTTTGGTGGTTGTTGTGGTGGTTGTTGTGGTGGGGGTGGGGGGATTTCAGTTACCTACCCCTTCATTACAGAGGCGAAGTCTCCATTCTAGCGAGGGTGACACCCCCTGATCTTCAGTGCTTTCACGTGTATCAGATTCGCCGCCGTAAGTGATGGGTGGAGGTACGAAGGCTGCAGCATGTGAAGGCCTCCCTCCACTGCAGCCTCCAAGAACCTAGCTTAAAGGGAAGTTTACAACCTCCTTTGAGCACGACCGCTGCCCCGACCCATAAACACGACGGCGTGATGGTGCCATCACCCATGACCACCACCGTACGACCAATGGGTATGGTGGTTTGCTTCTTTGACCTGACCTGGTTAAGGGTAAGGTCAAAGGCCAGGCCATCAACCCCCCCCCCCCTGGGCCGTCCCGTTCCTGCTCAAGGATAGTATCGTCGTACTAAAGGGGTTAAATTTTTTTTCTTTTTTACACTAGTAGGATGAACAACGTACACTTTTATTTCTCCTTTAAACTACTACGGCCATAAATAGAGTTCGTACTCCGTCCTGAGGTTTAACTTGTCCTTGGAATATATTCCAACAACACACTGTTGTAAGACTGGGAGCATTAACACAATCGGGAGGCGCACATCTCAGCAAGGCACGGGGTTCCTTGAAGCACGAAGTTCAAGCAAACGCACTCCCCTGACTCCGTTTTGACGTAACACACTCGCAGCACGGTCAGTCCAGCAACGTAAGGGCAACGCACTCGTTTCGGCATCATACACACACTCGCACTCGCTGCCCATTCAGTCCAGCAACGTAAGTGCAACGCACTCGCTTCGGGCATCATAATCAGCGACACATTGGAACACACTCACCCCAGCGACACATTCTAATGTACAAACACACTCAGGATCACTGACGATGTACAGTAACACCATCTCCAGAGACGCACTCAGGTTAGCAACACACAACTCCCACAGTTAAGTGTTCCAAAAATAGCCCGCAGTCACGAGAATTTTGTCTTTTTTTCACTAGATATTTAGTTCCACGATGTAATCGCTTAATACATCTAAAAACCGTCATCATTGGTAACTTTACAGAGGATCTGTCACGGGAGGAGAGCTAACTAGTGGGGATGATCGGGTTTGTTGTCAATAAGAGAAATATATATAGACATATCTGGTTGGAGCTGCGTGTTTATATGTGCGTGCGTCTGTTAATGCTCAATGAATCATGGTTAGGATCCCTCCCTCATGTAGACAGAGGTTAGGCTTTGAGGGGGGAAGAGTGAGGAAACACCTACCTGGGATGCCTTATTGTGGCCAACCTCGTCCTGCCCTGGGTATCCCCGATGCGAAGTTCCTCTTGCTTATCCTGGCCTGTTTGTGCGGTCTTCTCAACACATATGTACTGCGACTGCCACTTTTACACTACACTTTCACTGATTCCCGACACTTTTGCCACTTATTTCACACCGGCAGGGGCGACATGTTTGACGAGTAACATCATCCAACGGGACGAAAACAAACACAAGCTGGCCACAGATTTCAAGGTCGAGGTCCTCCTATCCAGTACATAACGGGAGTTAGTGACCTAGCTCGACACCAGTTGGCCTCACACTGCCACAGCCGTGGCCCCTTAAGGCTACCTCCCACTCCTCTCTTACCACCACACTTCCCTGACAGCTCCTGGCTGTCATCTGCACGTACAGGGGCGATGTTTTACGAGATCTGAAGAAATAATTTAGCACGCAGTTACATAAGGAGTCGGAGGGACAGTGAACTTTAGCTAAATGTCGTGTGCCAGGCAGCGCGGCGTGCCCAAGCACAAGTATTGATCGTGCAGGACAGCCGAGGCCCTCGGCCCTCTACCGGTCGACCAGCTGATGGTGATATATACGCTACTTCCTGAACATGATGTAACAAGTTAGTTGGTTCATATGCCCCGGCAAAGATGGTGTCATGATTGGAGGAGGAGACTCCGGGATCCTGCATGCGCCTCCTGCCGTCTTAGTGCTACACACCCGACTCTGCACCGCTCGCCGCCATGATCACACAAACCTTCAGCCCCCAGCAGCAATCATATAATCACAAGTGCCACTGTTTATAGTTTCTTGGTGCATGACCAACTTTTATTATAGTAATCTTGTGGATTTGGATGTATTGCCATGATTCGTCGTGTATCAAATGGTCGTCACTTCAGTTACAAGGAAAGTTGTTACGGACTTTAGCACACGTCATCAAGTGATTATTTTTTTTTTCCCCTCCCACGTAGCCTACGTCGTGGGAGTTTACCACGGTGAATGTCTCTCAAGAGCAGTTGTAGAATGCCGTGGCTAAGGATGAAGAAGGGCTGGAGGCGAAGCCTGGGTAGTTATGAAGCAGAAAGTAGGTGAGGCGGTATTGACACCAACCAGCTCGGGGTCTGGAGGCGGGCAAGAGCGTTACGAAACCACCACCCTCGTTCAGCTCGCTTGAAATAGACGCTCCTTCCATACAAAGATCCTAGCTTGCTCTCACAAGCCTACCTCTTTCCCCAAGGGTTTCTAGTGTTGATACTGAGGGAACTATGATGATGTTTTCACCCTTTTTTAGGGATATGTTTTCTTCCCTATGGCTCATCCCTTTAACGTGACCTACAAATCCGCTCCTAAAATATCGCTGCATTTTAAACTAGACGGCTATTCTTTGCCAAATAAAAATACATTTTTACTCCCCAAGAGTTTCTTTTGTCCCTGGCTCTCGGGTGTCATTTCTTGAGTCATCAAAGCAGTTTGGAATAGACAGATGGCATTAAAGACATAAAACTTTGTGTGGGGGAGGGGAAAGTGATAAATGGTCATCATTAATGGTGTAAATGGGAAACCATTCTTTTTGGAAATATAATGTTTATGTTGAGTTAGATTTTTTTTCAATTACTTAAACAATACTCGTAAGTGCATTGTTTTATCATGTTGGATGAATACTTTACGTGTTTTACGATAAAAAAAAAATTGCATACATGAATTAACACTAACAGCCTGAATTGCGTCCAGTATTTAGATCCTTAATGAAAGCAGAAATGAGTAAAAAGAAATAAGCACATAGAAATGCCCTCTCTTATATGAACTGTAATAGAAAGTCATCACGGCATCTTAAGAAAGATATATTTTTCAAAAGATTCCTATATTTTTTATGCTACTTTGGCTTAAAAGTTTTTTCTCATCGGTGATACATCTTCCGGCAGCATTCATCACCTTAATCAGGATCCCCACGTTACGTAAAGTGTGATAGTATTAAAAGCCACTTGTCTAATGAGAAAGCCCTCCCTCCCTCCCTCCACCTACTACCGTGGACGCCTGCGTCAGCGTCGGTGTGATCATTATCGGTTTTGTTGTCGCTACTGTGACATCGACAACTTTGTGGGCTGCAGCAGCAGGAGGAAAACCATGCCAGGCGTCTACTGCATTCAGACTTATTGTGCTTTGTTACTGTGTATGGGGGATGTGTTGGATTACACCTGTTTTGACCTTGACCTTAGTTTTAGGCCGCTTAGGTCAGTGGTTATATATATATATATCGGATAGGGTAAATGATATCAGCGATCAGAATATTTTATTCTCTTATGTTGTAGTTATAAAAGAATTACTGTGTTCACATTCAGTGCCCCGTTATGCAGGATTAGAATTGACATTAGCAGCTGTGTTGTAGATAACGTTCAATGATAAAATGTTCTTATCATTATACGACAGTGACAACTGATACGGTGTGTTCTCGTAAAACTATATCCATAACTCCACCGTTTCCGAGAAGCGAATTTTTACTTGTATGAAATGCAATGGACTTTCCCGTGTCTTGTATCTTGAAATCTCACTTGAGTCGATCGCCCCTCCCCCCACTTTTTTTTTTTCCTATAAGCAAGAGATGACTAGTGTATTTCCGTTGTAATGAAGTAGAGAGTTCCAGCTCGTCTCCCTCCTTCCACACCGGCTAAAGTTAGATGCCGCATTCACTGGTGATTTCGGACACACACTGATTATATTCTCCCAATAATTCCAAACCTTTTAACTTCACTTACATGTTCTCTGTTCGTTGTCAGAATCCCGAATGTGGGTGTTGCGTGCTACAAGTTAGTTCAGTGTTCGGCTTTGGCCACGACTAAGCAAGAGTTCTAAAATCGTATTTTCTTTGAGCATTGTCCACACTCTGAGGATGCTTGTATACCTGTACTAGATATACAGACGGAAAAGAAATTACCCACAGCCAGTGACCCTAGGAAGTGGGCGATATTTTACATCGTAATGGCATCTAACCTAACCAGGTCATTGTTCTGAACGTATGCAGTGCAATTCATGGTGTGAGGTTTCAGTTGAGCATATTGCTTTAGTTAAAGCATTAAGTGGATTTCCTTTTTTACCAGGAAAGAAAGTCTGAGATGTGCGAGGTGTGTTGAGATATTTTATGATTTGTTTGTGAAGTTTTAGTTAACTACATAAATCGTTGTCCCGTGTTGTACAGAGGAATAATTGCAGTCATAATGTTTTTAACGTTTCTATCGCCGTAAATTTCTCCCAAATAGAGATGATACTTTGTGACGTTACGACAGTCTTGAGTGAAGTTTAGAATAATGCATGATCTCGGTTTGCATGTTCACTGGGCGTAGTTGTATACCAGTATAGTATGTTAAGATGATAGGACGCACTATCTCCTCCTGTGCTTACAACAGAATCGACGGACTTTGATATGAGTGTAGATGCCCTTTGTTTTGGTGTTATCTTTTTTTTTTCTTTTAGGAGTCTGTTGTACAGTACCAGTCAATGAAATTGTTCTGCTTCGTAGGTATTCGTTATTCAGTACTTAAGGACATTGTGAAGACAGCTTGGGGCCATGCTTAGAACCTTCATTACTATATTATGGATGAGTCGTTCAAGAACAGGAACATTATTTATTAGATGCGGTTGTTTCAGAAAATATATTTATACTGTAACTCAAAAACAAATGACTGTTTAGTGCTACGTCATAGTGGAAGGTTTACGTAATAACAGGCGTTATATTTCGTTTTTGTTTTAATGACGGCGCTTTTACAACTTAAATCCTAACCAAGTTGGCCCTTACGTAACGTCAACTTGGTCAACCGACCTAACTTGGATTAACTAGATTTACCCAAAGAGACCCATCTATAAGATCGCTCAACCACTTAACCTAACCTTCGTTCACTTCACAAAAATTCAGCCATATGAAAAAGACCATGAGACAGTAGAGCTGCGAAGCTTCGAGGCCTAGGTATAAGTAAACACATCAAACCGGGCCACCTGTGAGTTACCAACGGCCACATCATAATTAATTTATGACGCAGTAGCTTGCCAAGTATTACGTGGTCTGGCAAATTTGTGGCTCACACTGTCAACCGGCTCTCGGAAGCAAACATCAAAGTGATACCTATAGAAGAGGAAAAGTGGACCAACCCTGTGGCGTGCGGCAAGTGAATGGATTATGTTGCGAAAATAGCTCTAGAGAGTTGATAAAGCGGACTGCTTTAGATGTGACACTTTTTTTTTTAAGTAAATATGTAGAGCTAGAACCGCCCGAGACGCGAGAGCAGTGCTCCATTACCCGAGAAATCAAACCTTTGTAAAAGAATGTAAAAAGTAACTGTCTGAAAAAAAAAAACCATTTACGGCATTATAACAGGATTCCCAGGTTTTGAGAGGCAGACTTAAATATTTGTGTAAAAAAGAGGTTTCCAAGATAGGTCAGATGTTACTGTAATACTAGATATGTTCGTTGTATTAAGAAGTGGAATGACAGATGCATCAAAAACGATAGGAAAGTTGCGAGGGGGTGTTAAAAGAAATGGCAGTAATTGGGTTTCGCAGGCGTTGAATTAAACCTAATTAGGTTATTCCATCTACCCCACTGTTCAGGGTTATTAAGAGAACGAGAGAGAATGAAACAAATCTGAAGGAAGCGGAGGAATTCAGTAACCGGGACCATGGAGGGAAACTTGACCGCCACCGTAATGCTGGATCGCTGCTCAACCGTCGCGAATCCTCCCTGTCCAGAGGCGGCAGTACGTTCGTGTTAGGTGGTTATCTACTTGTATATGTGATTACGGAGAGAGTTTTACGCACCTGCTGCCTTGTCTCTTAACCTTGTATATATGTATCGTGTTTACTCTCTCTACACACACACACACACACACACACACATCCCAACCAAAGCCAAGTACTTATTTATCGACTAGCCCCAAAGGGATGATGATCAGCTGGTTTGGTGGTGGGCCGGCTGCGCTCCCAGGATTCGAAGCCCATAGGGGCCCCATACATGAACCGTGGTCAGCGACGCTAACCACTGAATTAGGGAAGACCGAGTATGTTTGTGTGGAGGGAGGTGTGGTAATAATTAGAGGGTGTGCTCAAGGTTTTTACGTGTGTTTGACGATACTTTAACATCCCGCCGACTTTTCTATATGAAAACACGAGAAAAATACATTTTTACTTAAATTCTCGAGTAATTTGGGTCATCTTTTTTTTCAGTGTTTTTCAGTAAATATCACTATTTCGAGATGTATCATCTAAATGCGTGATAAATCGATGAAAATTTAGCTAGCTGGAGGGGGAACTACATCGGTGTTTGCCCTAATCCTCTGAAAAGTTGTGAAACAAGCATCATATTTTCCTTGTTACTTGTTTATTCCCCGAAGCATTGGATGCACTTTTAAGATATGCCTGTCAGAAAAGGCTCCATGGTCAAGTCATCTCTCTTGGATAAAATTTCATTTACGCAATGCAGTACTGTAGTAAATAACAACAAAGCAAATTATGGAATAAATCTTGCTTTTCAAGGGCAAAGTACGTGGGGGCTACACTTGAATGGCTTCTGATGGCGTTTCACTGGAGGCTTGTTGTAGTTGCTGAGTAATGTTGTACGGTTTCCAGTGAGCTGGTGGAGTGTTACTTAGCCACTGACCTGCGTTGCCACTCCCTATTTCGGTGAAGCTCACATTGGTAAAAGTATTCTTTGTAAATAATTGATTCTCGTAGTTCCCAAGTGATCGATCAAGACGGGGTTGCGCTGCTCTTGTTGCCACGCGGGCTGAACTAGGCTTTGCCACCGACTGGACTAGGCTATGTTGCCTACCTTGGTTGGTGATAGAATCAGTGTAATGGAAACGCGACTCACACAGTTTCTCTGTTTTTTCATGTTCTGTTTCATATAGTTCATTGAATGCTTCTATTTTTTAATGGGAAGGGGGGTGGTTCGCTCGCGTCTTATTAACTCTTATTTGGCAAGAGATGGGAGTGTCTTGTACCATCACGCGTTGCTTTGCTGCCAGCGAGCGGGAGGAAATGGCCAAATGCTGTTCGTTGAGCAGAACCATGTCCGGCACCTGACCAGAGAACGGGGAAGTATCAGCAGGAGGATTGTTATTGTGACCGAAGGTTCGGAAGGCTTTTAGGAACGACGAAACTTTTTGTATGTGCTCACCAACTTTTTCCTGATCATATGTGTAGCTGCTTTTTTTTTTCTTGGTTTTAATGATTGGATCTTCCCATGAAATTGATACAAATGTTGCATTTTTATACGTTATAGCATTCATAATTATAGAGCTTTGTCGTACATAAAACTGGGCATTTTTTCCCCTATCTTTTTGTGGTTTTACTTGCAGTCAAGTCAAACGAATGACCTAGCTGGATCCTAGGTAGCTTAAATGTAGGACCAACAAGGGTGCTTGATAAAGGCGACTCGGGCTCTGTATACAATTAGGTCCTTCGGGGGCATAGGATACTAACTCGCCTGTTATTTCTAAACATGTACAGAGGGACAGTAAGGAGGCTTTTAATGGCGGCGTTATCATTTTCATTCTTTTTAATGTTTATAGCTAGACAGTACGTGCATCAAATTCAGAGCGAGCAAACCCAAGAGATGTTTCCAGGTTGGCTTCAGTATCTTTTGCCGTGGGGTATATATTTGTCACTCACATGAATACTGGCCCTTGATGTAAAACTTATTTTTCCAATGAAGAATTTTTGTCATGTTTTCTTGAAAGCCAGTTTGATAGAAAGACTCTTTAAGTCGAGCATTCTGTAAATTTTCAGAAATGTTGGCTGCACTGCAGTTACAGTATAAAATGCTGGTCAGTCTGAAAATTCCAGTGTTCAGTTGTTAGTGAAATTCTCTTAATGGCGCAATTATCCGAGGTGTTTTAATCAAAGATAAACTTTAGACTGCAAGGCAATTGGACTTGATGGCACCGATAGTCTAGCAACGCTTGCACAAAACATGAAGTTTTTAGGTACTCGATATATATACCCAGCAGCCTATGCGGAAAACCTTACGTAGAAAAAGCCATCAGTATATTGTGGGTTGTATGATATTGAGTTTTTATTTTGTATCAGTTTACTTACATTTTATGTAAAGTAATTCTGTAATCTTTTATGTAAAGATGATTTTTTAAGTAGCAGAATACATTTTTTTTTCCCCGTCGAAGCTAATTACAGACTCAAGTGGGAGTGAAGTTTCAGGTGCATTAACCCCAGCTGGAAAGCCCTTCCTGCCGTCCACACTATTTTTAAACATAATCTGAACATCTTGAAAGTTATCTTTTGTTCTCTAGACCTATATATTTGTCTCCTCTTGTCACTGGGGCACATATGGCTTTTGTGATGTTTCTTAACATTTTTCTCGAGAATTCATACTAATTCGTTTTCTGTTATCTATTTCCAGGATGAAGGTAAGTAAGTTCAGGGAATTAATCTTCAGCCTGACCTCTGACATCAGTCACTCAGGTAAGTGCTGCATGTGCCTCGTCTTCTTTTCTCGCTCTTCCCTTCTGTCTCCATCATATGATATCTGGTCATTTGTTTTGTACATGACTGAATTTAGCACCTGTCCCAACATATACAAGCAGTACACTCCTTTAGACCTCTGGAGGAGTGAGGTGTATGAACGTAACTCCCACCTGTAGCTTTTAAACGCCCCCGGACGCACTTTGGTAAATGATAGAACTAGCGGTTATTACCCAGGCCTGCTTCTCCCAGCAGCAGTTATACCCAACGCACGTTTGCGCCCTAACTCTCCGCTTACCACACACCCCGCCCACACGTCACTCTCCTGCAGTTGCAGAGGATGAACGCCAAAACGAGTTGTGGCCTTATCACTCCTACAGAATCGTATTACAAAAAAAAAAAAAAAGTTGAAGGTCATAGAGCTGACAAATAACGAGCCTCAAGCAGGCCATTGGAAATAATTACCCTCATTAGCGTCGTAGTATGTTCTGGAATAGGGAAGATATTTTTCACTCGAGGATTAATGTGGCACACTTTGGTTAGACCATCCCGTCCATCACATGTATGTTCTGTGCCGTGACGTGTAGCCCCTCGGTCTTTTAACTTAGGAGCCATTAGGTCAGAGTTCAGGGTTTTGATGTATTTTCTGATGCCAGTTTTTTTTTTTCTTTCGAGGGTGACGGGGGTTGGCACCCTTGGTCATCATATGATCCTTCTCAGAGGTCGTGTTTTCTGCCTTTTTTTTTATCGCCTTATGGCTCCTTACCCGCCTAAGCCTTTTACTATTCCTTTTTTTTTTTTTTTACATCTTCTTGCAACTCATTATCTTATATCTCCTCTGCCATCTCCTCTCTTTCTCCTCTTCCATCTGAGCTTCATATATTTCACTTTTTTTTTTTTTTTACCGTTAACTCCTGCACCCGTATTCTCCTCCTTGAGCCTCTCCGTTTCAAACAGCCTTACCGTGTTTGTATCCCCAGCCACACTGAAGATAGCTATTGATTTTCCAACCAGTAGGTGAAAGGTCAGCTGCCCCAGGTCTGTCTTGCTCTTCTAATATTCATGTACATTTATTTTTAGCTTTTTTTTTTAATTAGGTTAGATAGTCAGCAACGAATTGTATGTCATTCGTAAAAGCACAGTTATGTCCTGCTTACATAAGTGTTACAAGACTGTGGTTGGTGAAAAAAAAGATGAGAGTTGTCCATACGTGGTGAGAGCTCGTAAAGAAGGTGTGGCATTGCTAGTAAGGCATGAGGGAATGTGGTATTACTGGTGAGGCATGAGGGAGTTTGGCCTTACTGGTGATGTAATGAGGGAGTGTGGCATTGATTGCGAGTCGTGATGGATTGTGCCGTGCTTGGGGAGGAGGCATGAGGGAGTGTGGCATTACCGGTGAGGCATGAGGGGGAGTGGTATTACTGATGAGGCATGAGGAGGGGGAGGATGTGGCATGAGTGGTGGGTGCAGCATGCGTGACAGGAGCGCACCCTCATTATATATCGACCTGTTGGACGGTTGCCAGGGATCTGGTGCTTGGAGTGTATTGCTCCCAGAGGCGGGACTAACCTTTGGGCCACGCCAGTAGGGCGTTATGGTTGCCCAGGGCTGCTTGGCCTCCGGCAGGTTGGGCAGATGTGTGTGTGTGTGTGTGTGTGTGTGTGTGTGTGTGTGTGTCGTTATCCGCATATGAAGGTAAGGACTCTGCTTGGATAACGATCAGCGGAACCACTATTTAGATTTAGGGACGACCGTGTCGTTTTCTATGTGATACAGAACCACACTTTCACAGATTAAATGGGTTATGTCTACAGAGGGCTTTAATTATGATAATGGATCCTACTGGCCGTAATGGTTCAGTTGCGTAATCTCCTAATATGATGAGAGAGAGAGAGAGAGAGAGAGAGAGAGAGAGAGAGAGAGAGAGAGAGAGAGAGAGAGAGAGAGAGAGTAGCCCAAGTCACAACCGTTAGTGACATGTGTCCGCTTCATCAGGTATTTACTACCATCATAGCAACTATGAAATTTTACAACTTTTTTTTTTTTGGTCTCGTAACTGTTTTGATTACAAGGAGATACATAAGATAAACAGTTCATCTGAATGAGAACTGATAATTGTCAAGATAACACCGTAATGGAAAGTTGTCTCGATGTTAATTGGAACATTATTTTCTCCTAATACCTAGCAGTTACCTGGTTTCATTTAAACACACCTGTATTCGCAGGAACGACGGCTCTTCTATAACTCTTAGATATGATATATATATTTTCAAGGTTATGTTATCGTAGTGGGGACTTCTTGAATGGGCTTCGCGAAGCCGTGCGAGCGAGCGCTTGGTGTTGTTGCTTGCCCGTTGACTGAGTCGTTCGGAGGTTGGTTAGCTCTCATAGGAGGTGCACGGTGCGGCAGGGTGTAGCCACGGATGGCAGCAGCCAGGGAAGGTATGGTGGTAGCAGGACTGATGAATACGCTCCTGTTGTCCACTCCACATGACGTGGATGTAGTCCTTGTACGGGCCTCCCGGCGCCCGCGCCAGTAGCCAGCTCATCGCGCTGCAACGGTCACAAACTAGCTTCATAAATCATGGTATGACAGGGATCATATAGCAGGATAAATCGTAGTATGACAGGGATTATATACCAGGATAAATCATAGTATGACAGGGATTATATACCAGGATAAATCATAGTATGACAGGGATTATATACCGGAGTATATCATGGTATGATGTGGATTATATACCGGAGTATATCATGATATGACGGGATTATAAGCCAATGGAAATCGTAGTATGAAGAGTACTGTGAGCCGGTGTAATATGATGCATATCATCCAACGTGCCAGACAGGAGGTGTTTGTGTGCAGAAAGTACGTGCCGAAACGAACGTGAGACCGCATTCATTTGGCCGAGAACGTGCGTGCGCGTGCATGCCCCCAGCGTCTATGAGCGAGGTGTCTGTCTTTGTGTGTGCGTAAGCATGTTAGGGGGGGAGGGGAGGGGGGGGGTCGTGTTGCTGACCTGGAGAATGTGGAATGAGCCCAGGCCGTCATGGTGACGTCTGAGGCTCCTACTAGTGACGCGCTGGTTGGGGCAGAGAGACAGTTGTTGTAGGGCACCCTGGGTCGACGAGCTCCCACGGGTGGCCATGACGATGTGATCCAGCACCAGCCTAGTGCCCATGGCCCGTCGCCCGACCATCCACCCACCCACCCACCCCCTCTGTGGCATTTATCCTGACGTGGAAGTTATTATTCTCTCCGCTGTAACATATATCTGTCATCGATTCAGTTGCTCTCTGAAGTCATTTTTTCCAAATACCTCGATTAATGTTTTTGACAAGGCGGCGCACACACACCTGAGACAATTATCATGTACTCTCCACATTAAGTACAGCACCACATCTGTGGCGTAGCCATATTACGTACAGCGCCACAATCAGTCTGGCCTCACTTCGTTATGTACAGCGTCTCGTCTCTGGCCACATCATACGTTTGTGGACTCTCAGACCTGCGTAACGAGACCACATAACCTTGGCGGCAACACTATATACACTGGGTTGTGGTGGACCGGGAGTGTTGTGGTGGGTGTCAGCATTGTGTTGTAGTAGGTGATAGTGGACCAGGAGTGTCAGCAGGGTGTGGTAGTGGGTGATAGTGGAATAGGAGTGTCAGCAGTGTGATAGTGGTTGATAGTGGACTAGGAGTGTCAGCAGTGCGTGGTAGTGGGTGATAGTGGAGTAGGAGTGTCAGCAGTGCGTGGTAGTGGGTGATAGTGGATTAGGAGTGTCATTAGTGTGTGGTAGTGGGTGATAGTGGAGTAGGAGTGTCAGCAGTGTGTGGTAGTGGGTGATAGTGGACTAGGAGTGTCAGCAGTGCGTGGTAGTGGTTATGATGGACTAGGAGATGACGAGAGCGTGTCCCAGGCAGCGCCACTAGAGCCTCGGAACCCCGGCGAGGATGTGCGGCACCGGCAGCGGCCTGGACATCACCGTTAAAATCATCACGAAATAATAGATTTCTTTCCATCGCCTGGGGTTGCGTCAGGAACAGAGGAGCGTGTGTTGCGTCACATGACATATTAATTAGGCAATGATACCTCTGCTAATTGGTGAACGATAATTGAAAAACAGCTGGATTATTTTTGCTTTTAGATGAATTATTATTAAGTTCATATCTTGCGAGACACGTCTTGATTATCTTCTGTCCGTTATCTTTCGTCTGTAACAATGACGTTTTATGTTTTCGTTCTCGAATGGTTATAAACCTTCAGGGACGGGAAGCAAGAAGGATTACTTAATGGGATGTATATTGATCTGAAACTACCTCTTACGTTTCCAAAAAAAAAAAGTGAAGGGAAGTGCATGTAAAACCTGGGCTTTTGTAAGGGACTGGAGAACACCAGATTCTTTGACATTGCAGTTGGAGTATGGCGAGAGATCGGTGGAAGGAATGATGCTGTCACCTGCTGTGGTTGTGGTAGGGGCACGGGGGAAACCTGGCACCAGTGGGAGGAAAGGGAGTGAGAGCAGGGCTCGTGGGTGGAGTTCTGCATTGGTTGAGGTAAATGGGGCGCCTTAGGGATGACGGAATCACTTCGTAGGTGAAGGAGGTGTTCCAGAGGTACAGACAAATGGCATAACTAAGCCGTGTGTGCAGTTACGATTAACGGGGGGATAACTACCATGTAGAAAGTGTGGAAATGGGAGCATATATTGACGTAAAATGGTTACAGTTGTGTTGCTATTACATAATACTAAGAACGTGACTCGGCCATGCTGGTGGTGGTGGTGGGGAAATGATATTGTAGATGGTGAGGCTGTCGCCTGGCCCTCCTGCTGCTGCTGATTCGGAGGGTCTAAAGACTGGCCGAGGCACGCCTCCACCAGGTCACCTGAAAGCATGGAGATCATGATGGATCAGTCGGCAGGTCAGGGTGGGTTCATGTCTCACCAGACCACGCACTTTGTTATATACTGAAGCCATGACCATAGCTTGTTCAGCTAATTGTACATGTCTTTTTGGGTCGTGTGATTAGTACGAGGGAAGCGTTTTCTGCCCCGCCCTCCGGGGGTCAATGCCCGAGAGCTTTGAGCTGGATCACGGGACAACCCAGAGAAGCAGCTCCAGTCACGGATCGAAGAAGTCTCTACGAGGCCAGGCATTCAAGGAAACACAAAAGGATTCCGTGGAGATAGGTGATCGGAGATAAGTACTACCTCAGCTCCTGAAGTAGAAAGCCTGCCTGTTTAGATGGGAAGTCATAGGTACCGGGTGACGTTGGGGTCATTCCATACTTACAGGTGTTTACTTTACCTCACTGCATAAGTGCGAGTTGATCAACTCATCTGATGGGTTATTCAGTCATTCTAGTCCCTCCACTTACAGTGATCAGTCATTCTGCTGATGATCAAGAATACCCAGCCAGCCTCCTAAACTCTCCAGTAATATGGAGCCTTCCGTTGGTATTGTGTTGATCATGCCACCACAGTGGCGAGCCGTATATCCAGATCAATCATCCCCCCAACCCCTTTTTGGTAGTCCAGTCGTGCGGGTCATCGCACCCTGAACTCATCATCCAGGTCATGTGGAGGGAGGAGGAGGTGGGATGCGTTTGTTTTGGGCTCACATGACTCGGCACCGTCGGGGGTATGGCGGAGCTCTCAGCGGTGGCCGGCCAGACAATAACATAGCGGCCAGAGGTCCCCCTACCACCACCACCAACACCACCATCATCGGAGGGAGTTGGGGTGGTGTGTGACGGCCCCTGGCTGGCGACCCCTGCTCTTGGGAAACATCCTGGCCTCACAACAGGCAGTTCCTCCCTGGCCAGTTCATGTACGTGCGGTCATACATGTGACTTCAGCAAGCTCTTCGGGCGGTCAGCGGTGCGCTCTTGTCTCTCGATTGAAGCATTAACTGTGTCTTACACCCGCCGCCGTCTCAGACGCCTTTCACTGCCACGTGTGTTAGAACCTCATGCGTGTTTGTTGCATACGAGAGAGCACAGAGATGTATGCACACTTACACACACACACACACACACACACACACACACAGTTGTCATCAATCGAACGGACTGGGGTTCGAGTCCCTGTCCGGGCAGCCGGCTTGCAGCCAACCCAGTTGTTCATCCACACCCCTGGCGTAGACTTGGGTGTTTGTATATGTATTATTTTGACATGATATGAATACGTGGTTATGAGATTTTGCAACACGAGCGTAAAACTCTCTGATACCCTTAATACACATAATATAGTTAGAAAGTTGCATTACTAGTGAACCTGTGCGGTGAAGACGTGGATTATCATCCTCTCTGGCTACGTCTTCGGTGGTAGTCGATGGAGGAGGAGGAGGACGAGATGGCGTAAACGAGGAGGGAGGGGAGAGAGTCCCAAACCCTGCTAGGGCACTCATCACCAGGTTGCCACAGTCACACAGGGCACCGTACCCACCTCCGTGACCTGCATAACGGAGGCTGAGTTACTGCTTTCCATACTGCCCTCCTTTAGGAAAATAATTCTGTAAGATACCATACAGATCTCTCTCACGAAGACCGTCTTTTTTTTTTTTCTAACAAAGATTTCAGTGAGGTTTTGCGATATATATATATATATATATATATATATATATATATATATATATATATATATTTTTTTTTTTTTTTTTTTTTTTTTATACTTTGTCGCTGTCTCCCGCGTTTGCGAGGTAGCGCAAGGAAACAGACGAAAGAAATGGCCCAACCCCCCCCCCCCCCCATACACATGTACATACACACGTCCACACACGCAAATATACATACCTACACAGCTTTCCATGGTTTACCCCAGACGCTTCACATGCCTTGCTTCAATCCACTGACAGCACGTCAACCCCTGTATACCACATGACTCCAATTCACTCTATTTCTTGCCCTCCTTTCACCCTCCTGCATGTTCAGGCCCCGATCACACAAAATCTTTTTCACTCCATCTTTCCACCTCCAATTTGGTCTCCCTCTTCTCCTCGTTCCCTCCACCTCCGACACATATATCCTCTTGGTCAATCTCTCCTCACTCATTCTCTCCATGTGCCCAAACCATTTCAAAACACCCTCTTCTGCTCTCTCGACCACGCTCTTTTTATTTCCACACATCTCTCTTACCCTTACGTTACTTACTCGATCAAACCACCTCACACCACACATTGTCCTCAAACATCTCATTTCCAGCACATCCATCCTCCTGCGCACATCTCTATCCATAGCCCACGCCTCGCAACCATACAGCATTGTTGGAACCACTATTCCCTCAAACATACCCATTTTTGCTTTCCGAGATAATGTTCTCGACTTCCACACATTTTTCAAGGCTCCCAAAATTTTCGCCCCCTCCCCCACCCTATGATCCACTTCCGCTTCCATGGTTCCATCCGCTGACAGATCCACTCCCAGATATCTAAAACACTTCACTTCCTCCAGTTTTTCTCCATTCAAACTCACCTCCCAATTGACTTGACCCTCACCCCTACTGTACCTAATAACCTTGCTCTTATTCACATTTACTCTCAACTTTCTTCTTCCACACACTTTACCAAACTCAGTCACCAGCTTCTGCAGTTTCTCACATGAATCAGCCACCAGCGCTGTATCATCAGCGAACAACAATTGACTCACTTCCCAAGCTCTCTCATCCCCAACAGACTTCATACTTGCCCCTCTTTCCAGGACTCTTGCATTTACCTCCTTTACAACCCCATCCATAAACAAATTAAACAACCATGGAGACATCACACACCCCTGCCGCAAACCTACATTCACTGAGAACCAATCACTTTCCTCTCTTCCTACACGTACACATGCCTTACATCCTCGATAAAAACTTTTCACTGCTTCTAACAACTTGCCTCCCACACCATATATTCTTAATACCTTCCACAGAGCATCTCTATCAACTCTATCATATGCCTTCTCCAGATCCATAAATGCTACATACAAATCCATTTGCTTTTCTAAGTACTTCTCACATACATTCTTCAAAGCAAACACCTGATCCACACATCCTCTACCACTTCTGAAACCGCACTGCTCTTCCCCAATCTGATGCTCTGTACATGCCTTCACCCTCTCAATCAATACCCTCCCATATAATTTACCAGGAATACTCAACAAACTTATACCTCTGTAATTTGAGCACTCACTCTTTTCCCCTTTGCCTTTGTACAATGGCACTATGCACGCATTCCGCCAATCCTCAGGCACCTCACCATGAGTCATACATACATTAAATAACCTTACCAACCAGTCAACAATACAGTCACCCCCTTTCTTAATAAATTCCACTGCAATACCATCCAAACCTGCTGCCTTGCCGGCTTTCATCTTCCGCAAAGCTTTTACTACCTCTTCTCTGTTTACCAAATCATTTTCCCTAACCCTCTCACTTTGTACACCACCTCGACCAAAACACCCTATATCTGCCACTCTGTCATCAGACACATTCAACAAACCTTCAAAATACTCATTCCATCTCCTTCTCACATCACCGCTACTTGTTATCACCTCCCCATTTACGCCCTTCACTGAAGTTCCCATTTGCTCCCTTGTCTTACGCACCCTATTTACCTCCTTCCAGAACATCTTTTTATTCTCCCTAAAATTTACTGATAGTCTCTCACCCCAACTCTCATTTGCCCTTTTTTTCACCTCTTGCACCTTTCTCTTGACCTCCTGTCTCTTTCTTTTATACTTCTCCCACTCAATTGCATTTTTTCCCTGCAAAAATCGTCCAAATGCCTCTCTCTTCTCTTTCACTAATACTCTTACTTCTTCATCCCACCACTCACTACCCTTTCTAAACAGCCCACCTCCCACTCTTCTCATGCCACAAGCATCTTTTGCGCAATCCATCACTGATTCCCTAAATACATCCCATTCCTCCCCGACTCCCCTTACTTCCATTGTTCTCACCTTTTTCCATTCTGTACACAGTCTCTCCTGGTACTTCCCCACACAGGTCTCCTTCCCAAGCTCACTTACTCTCACCACCTTCTTCACCCCAACATTCACTCCTCTTTTCTGAAAACCCATACTAATCTTCACCTTAGCCTCCACAAGATAATGATCAGACATCCCTCCAGTTGCACCTCTCAGCACATTAACATCCAAAAGTCTCTCTTTCGCACGCCTGTCAATTAACACGTAATCCAATAACGCTCTCTGGCCATCTCTCCTACTTACATAAGTATACTTATGTATATCTCGCTTTTTAAACCAGGTATTCCCAATCATCAGTCCTTTTTCAGCACATATATATATATATATATATATATATATATATATACCTTAGCCTACGCTAGGTACCTTATTTATCGACCAGCTCCTTGGGAAGGATGAACAGCTACGATGACTGTGGAGCTACCGCCGCATCCAGGATTCAGCTCGACCACCGGGCGTCTCCTGAATACATCTTGCTGGTAGTTGTTAAAGTATTAGTTGTATTGCGCTCGTTATCCTTAAATCTAATAAGGGCATTCCGATTCCAGTTTCGTACAATTGGTCATCCGTAGGCGTGTGGATGAGTGCATAGACTTCCTCATTAATATAAACGCTTCTTAATGCCTCACTATAAGCACCAAAACCATTGGCCAGGTAAGACGAACGCGTCCACTTATACCACCACCTTAACCAGCAGAACGTCTTCACTGTACATAATCGAAAACCATTCCTCTGCCATCCTCATCTGGGGAAAAAAAAAGATATCCCCGTTTCAGATTATTTACACAGTTTTTACTGGGCTGCCGATAGAAGAATATCTATAGATGTTCAAGTGGTATATAGTGTCCATAGTAATCTATTATGGCTCCCAGGTTACATCCTCTATAACGGTAGGTGTGTTACAGTAATTATTGTAGTGTGTCTTGGGGTCCTCTGCTTCTTAACATGGGTTGCATGAACGTAATTAGAGACAGTGTTCCCGCCCTCCATCATGGTCGAGACCGTCTGAGCCTAGCGTACGCAAATAAAAATGCCTGAAAAACGGAACCTTTGCTTGTACAGCCTAGCCTGGCGCCCACTTCTCACCTCGCAGACAGTGGCGCCGGGCCGGCTCCTGGCCGACAGACTCCACCTTGTGTCTCACCAAACAAACATCGATATCAGAGAGGTGGATCAGCGGTGGTTGACAAAAGATAGCGCGGTGAGAGTTATCACACATCACCACCGTCACTACAACCTCCTGGCTCCCTCTCTCCCCCACCAACCAAGGGTGATGCTTAGGGGGAAGGAGAAGCACCAAAAGCGGTGTGGACTAAGTTATTGTTGGACATCACCACTACCGTCGTACACAGCCGACGGCCTCAAACCCTTGATAGCTGTGTGGACGCCAGTGTGTGTGGTCGATTGGAATGTACCCCCAGATTCATTTTGCCTGATCACATTTCATTTATTTATTTACTTATTGTATTGAATCGTTTGTAGTTAATAGAACCATAGATGATGAAAATGCATAACGAATTTGTAATTTCATTTTCAATTTTCCCTTTAAATTAAGGGAAATCATATGCCACGGTTTAGAATTAAATCTAAGGCCTCATTATTAACGCATTATAATCATGTATGTTCGTACTTTTTGGGATCAGGGTGTCTGAATACCACAGTATTCGCAACAATAAACAGGCTGTTGGCTCCCCGTTATTAAGTGAACCGCACTGCATGGTCCGTGGATTCTTTAAGCGTTGTCGCATTAGTAGTTGAGATTCTCTGAGCGTTTGTTTCTCTCAGAGGGTGAAATAAGACGACTGGATACTCCATGCCTGCAAAGACTAAAGCTTTTTGCGAACGTCGTTCCGGTAATTTCATTTATTAGAAGATTCCTCTACGTTTGGTTGGCGTGTTGCTGGCCAGACAGACTCAGTCTTGGAAATATCGGGAAATTCTAGTCGTAGTCATTTCCAGTCAGAGCTCAGACACACACACACATTTTATATATATATATATATATATATATATATATATATATATATATATATATATATATATATATATGTATATATATATATATATATATATATATATATATATATATATATATATATATATAGCTTATGATCATATCCAAAATTGTTTTTGCCTAGCTTGTTCGTAGTTCATGATACCGGAACAAAAGACACTGTTTGCATCACTTGACTAGATTGAATGACATTAATAGTAAAGGATTACCCTGTGGCTATTTGGCAACCGAAGGCTAAGCTGTTTTGTTGTCTTTTTCTTTCCCTACACCGCTAACCTTTGGAACTCTTTACCCTCTCAGTCCATTCCTAAACCTCTACGACCTGACCCTTTTTAAAAGGCAGGTTTTACTACTTCGTTAACTTGTCTCAGATTCTTTTTTTTATTTTCACTGTTTTTACATTTCTCTTGAGCTTCTGTTTCACATTAGGCTCTTGGCCTCGATGAGGACTTCTTTCTGTCCGTGACTGGAGCCCTCAACACTGGAGAGAAGCCAGGGATGAGCAGCACGACTGGCCAAGCGATGCTGGTGTTCATTAATGGATGATGAAAATACACTGACATTTTAAGAGCAGGAGTCAAGAACTGCAGCGGAATGAA
The DNA here is from genome assembly GCF_036320965.1 of Panulirus ornatus. Lineage (NCBI taxonomy): Eukaryota > Metazoa > Arthropoda > Malacostraca > Decapoda > Palinuridae > Panulirus > Panulirus ornatus. Next base: position 7,520,499 of record NC_092254.1, on the reverse strand, counting down.
TAATGGACTATCTGTCCCTCGAACGTTTCTGAATGTTTGACCTTTTACCCGTTGTGAAATACTGTTGTGAACTCCCTCAAACTCCGAATAAAGCCCTCCTTCATCTCTCTTGGGGTAACGGACAAGAAACTACAGTCCAATTGCCAATATGGATAACATATGCTACGCCCTCATTTTCGAGCACTTTAATCTGTAAATTTGGGAAAGAACGCAACTTATCGAAAAATAGAGCGATGTTATGGTGACGGGAGGCGAAAACTTTGACAACGTGTAAGAAAAAGTTGGGACATCGGGTGGTATGACAGGAGACTCCAGGTGAGGGTTGTGTTGTAACATGGAGGAGTTAAAAAGAGTACGTATGGGGTGGGGGGAGGAGGTGGTCATGGTGCGTGGGAAGAAGGCATATTCGGTGCAGTTCGATCGACAGATTAACTTTATGAGCACGACGGAGCCACCCTTGACAGTGATAGCTTGTCGTCATGTATCAAAGGGCGACCGTTGAGCAGGAGGCCTTGAATATGATAGCTTGTCTTATAAATACGATAGCTTGTCGTCTTGTAAATATGATAGCTTGTGATCTTGTATCGTAGTAAATACTTGTGGTCTTGTATAAATATGATAGCCTGTGGGCTTTTATCCCACGCTTGTGGTCTTGTATCCTAATGAATAGCTTGTGGTCTTGTATAAATATGATAGCTTGTAGGCTTTTATCCCAAGCTTGTGATGTTGTATCCTAGTAAATAGCTTGTGGTCTTGTATAAATATGATAGCTTGTGGGCTTTTATCCCAAGCTTGTGATGTTGTATCCTAGTAAATCGCTTGTGGTCTTGTATAAATATGATAGCTTGTGGGCTTTTATCCCAAGCTTGTGGTCTTGTATCCTAGTGAAAATATGGTAGGTTGTCGTCTTGTATCCTAGGACCACTCGAAGAGTCTCGCCGTCTTTCTGTGAAGGTGTTGGTAGGTAGCAGGTGGTAAGTGCTCTCGTTGTTCTTCAGCACAGGTTTATCGATCGATAGAAGCAATGGATAAGTTCAGGTTAGGTGTGCAAGGTATTGCGTAGGAGTTGGTGGGCGACGTTGTTACTCCCACAACCACCATAGCGTTGCCAGTCTGCCGTCTCCAAGGTCTCTTAATTGGTAGAATTGAGCTTATTCTGACAAGCGTATGCCTCGTGTATAATTACTTGCGAACAAGCGATGTGAATTATCAAAGGTAATCGTTGATCATTTTGTTTGTGTCAGGCTTTTGATGGCGTCGGGTGTTGCCATAGTAACTGGTCACGTGACACCAAGGGCGCTCGCCACACGCAGGCAACAACAACTCTATCAGGCTCACCCTTTGCTGCCTTGTACGTGATCATGCATGTATTTGGAGGAATTTGAAATTCAGTATATTTCCTATGTCTGTGTATATGTATACACGTACAAACAGCAAATGGAGCGTATTGTGTGTTTCAACGGTGTTAGTTACACTTGATGAAGGGTGGGGACATGGCACCAGCATCTGTTTATCTTGCTGTGAACGCGGTAAATTGATTTACGGCTCTCTTGTCCTAACATTAAGGTCTGCTACCAGCTCGGAAGGTTACCCTCCACACGCGCCCACAAATCTCAGTTATGATACATTTTGGGTGAATGAGAACCACCTTCATAGAATATTGATAACCACTGCACCGATGTCTCTTGCTTCCTCTCTAACCTACTCCACCATAGCCCCCACGTCCACCATAACCGTCACCACAGTATCAGTCACCATCACATCCGCCATCACCGCAGCCGTCACACCTAGATCCGCCACCGGAGCCTCCACTGCCGTGAAACGAGGCTGCCACGTAATCTCCGATATACCGCTTCATAATATATGACCCATGGAAAATTATTACCTTCACACGAGGTCATTTGTCGACCAGCTTTTCAATAAGGCGCGTGTGAAGAATTAGCTCGAACACCTCCAACCCTGTCGTCGAACAGTAAGCAAGGACTTACTCAGATTAGACTCGCCAATTTTATATGCTGCTTGAAAGTATTAAACTTCGATTAAATTTATATATATATATATATATATATATATATATATATATATATATATATATATATATATATATATTATATATATGAATGTTACTAAGATTATCCAAGCCAAACATGAGGAAGGTAAGGTAAATAATCATAAGGTTGTTTGTTCCTGATCTTTCTTAGAAAAGTGCTCCCCGTTGATGGCGTCACAGCTTACCATGTGAAAGTTCTGACACAGAAGGAAACCCATGCACAGAAAAGTAAAGAGTATTTTTATAATGACTGAAGAGGCATTTGTTATGACTAGACTTAAAGTCCATCCCACAGGGGGCAACATTAAAGTACACAGAATTTACAGATTTGTAGAATACAAGACATTTCTCACATAGCAAAGGGATACAAACACAGGTACGGTACTCCAAACATGCCAAGTAGGTGTGTCGAAGAATCTCAAGACGAGGCTGCTGGGTAATGACAACGAATGATGAAACCTTTTGTGTTTATAATGCAAGAAACTTAACGTAACTGGGAGTGCATTTGTATGTTTAGATTGACGAACTGTGGGGTCACAGTGAAGACTAGAATTATCGCTTTGTCGAGGGTGTGGGTAAAGAATTTTTACTATCATGGTTTAGGAAAATACCGTCGAGAGCAGGAAATGTATTTTCATGCCTTTACGTCTTTTTTTATTGTAGAAAATGGTCTGTAGGGATAAACAAACAAATCCTCAGGTTTTATTACATTGGGAATGGCATCAGATACACATATTAGTGTTTTTATGTATATTACTCTGAGGAGGAGCCAGACTCCGACTCGGTAATATGTTGCTACTGGGAGGTGCTCAGAACTGACTCAAGTCACAGCTTGTGCTCTTGTGCGTCAGTTACCCGGTGCCGTTCCAACCAGTGGTACTTGAACGTGGCGTCATATTGTCTCACGAGAGGTTTGTGAGTGGCACTGTGGCGGCGAGTGTAATTACTTGACCAAGATTGTCTCTCTTCACAACCTGTCCACCGAGCAGATGTATTCAGACCTGCCTTGTTTTTGTTTATTCTTTATTTGCGATGAAGGCTGCAATCTCCGACAAATGTTCATGTCGAGAATAGACCTCAATTAGCATATGAAAAGCGTTAAAGAGGGAGAAATAAGTGGAAAATTATTTTGGGGGAGAAAGTGAAAAAAAAGTCTAAAAAGAAAGGCGGTAGTTTAGAGAGACATAAGGTGGGTAAAGTGTCCCATAGCTTCGCCATGTAAGGTAGGAAATCGTTATCAAAACAGTCCGTCTATGAATTGCCAACAGCTACTCTGAAAGCATGTGGTTCATTCAGGAGACATAAGCAGCCTGATCTCGGGAGTAGAAACCAAAGTAATCGCTTTAGAAGTAGGAAAGCGAACTAATACTGCGGCTTAGGATATGGTTTCGACTTCTGACGGGGATTGTTAGGTCGAACTGCTCCGGACTCGACTCCACATGGTATTTTGTGCAACCACATGTGTTGAGCAGCACTCCATGTATGGACGGGTCAGTCTTGTATGATCGGAACAGCTGTTTGTATAATTTGGAGTTTCTTAGATTCGATCTTACAGTAATACCAAATGTGTTTATTGTGTTTAGTGGTAGAAGTAATACCAAATGTGTTTATTGTGTTTAGTGGTAGAATCACATATCCAGTAGAATAGATGGGAAACTTCTTAAGGGTTGTAAAGAAGAGGATTGGGCAGAAATTGGGTTTTAAGGGCACTAAACTTAATTAGGTTGTGTCTGCTCCAGTGGGAAGTTCTATCAAGATATAGTTACAGAGGAAACCGTGACGAGAAGTAGATCCTGTAAGTACAGATGCTCCGGGCGACTTTAAAGGAAGTGGAGCAATACGGTTGAGAGTCGTCTGTGTGCGCGTCGTGTGATCTGCCGAAGAAAGGGAACCGTTGACAAAGAGGAAGATGACTGTAAAACACAGGACAGAAAGCTAAGGGGCACCGGTATTGATAGAGAAAGGAGAAGCAGATCCATCAACAGTTACTGGGATGAATTAGCTAGAAAGGGAACAGTTTTAGGGAGGAAAGCCAAAAGAGAGGAGTTTGGAGATGAGGCACCGATGCAGTATCGTGTCACAGGCTTTTGGTATATCAGTAGAGACCAGACGTTCCGATTTCGCCGGGACAATCCCGCTTTTGAACAGTACGTCCTGCTAGCCTCCAGCAACTTCAGGGGAGCATGAAAATGCCACAGCTTTGGAGAAAATTAAACCAGGATGCTATATGACTGTATGGAATTTTTGTTGTCGCACTATTCAAGTGCATAGATAACAAAGATCCGGTATGATTTTGAAATGTAAATATCTTCGTTGATTACAAATTATAAGGACAGTAACACTCTTATATGATGCATTTCTTTTTTTTTTTTCATATATCAGCGTCCAAATACTTTACATATTTTTGTAAGAGATATATTTTAGAATTACAGTAATATGTGAAAGGCAGGTACTGACCACTATTTTATGATTTGTCAAATACGTCGGCGTTCAATACGTAATGACACGGTGTGGCATTGGTATTGTCAAAACTAACGACCAGTGTGAAGCTAGGTTGATTGCTCTTGTTATACTTTTATTCTTTCCCACTTAATGCGTTTGCTGGTTGTTTGGGGGGGATTGTACATTATATTATTATCTTTGAAATTAGTGAATAATTCTAACCAGCGTTGGTCAGTTCGAATCATATAGATGCACTCTACTCCCATACTTTCGTACCACTTTTTTAATAAAAGGATTTTTTATAGCAGATTGCATGTGTGCAGTTTCCTTTTGGACATTGTGTGTGTGTGTGTGTGTGTTGTCTTTATTATGGTTGTTTGTCAGTTAAGATGTAAGTCGTAGCGAGGGAAAATTATAAGTTATGCTTCCGCATGATTGTTTTAGTCATTATTATATATTGTTCCCGGTTGTCTTGAGGGACTGGAGTGGAAAAGATGCCTTACTTGAGGCATCTGCTGGGGGTGTTAGAAATTGTGTGAGGCAGGCTGGACGGTGGCAGCTTCCCACTAGATGTTGGTCTCTAGCAGCGACACGACTGACTGTACGGCTCACCACAGTTGGGGATGGCACACTGGCTGCCTAGGAGGACCCGGCCAAGGCGAGGGACTTGCCACCTGCTGACGGCTTGCCAGACGGAGAAGCAGAGAATGTGTTGGATGGGACGAGGATGTCTGAGGGTTGTGGAAGCCAAGGATAATCCCTGGCTGTACTGGTGGCCACGTGGTTCATGGTGACATCACCCACGTCGGCGGTGTATTGTAGACTGGTGTGTGTGGTAAGTGGGGGTGAGGCAGGGGAGCGGAGGGACGGGCGGGATACAGCAGGAGGCCCCAGTGCTGCTCTTGTTATCTCGCTGGCTACGCCAACTGTCTTGTTCATCTGCCGCCACAAAATCTTCTCGTCGTTGAGCTAGGCTGATCATCCTCTGTGTGAGGTGTGTGATGGGGTATGCTGGGGAAGCTGACGCCACACCAAGCACAAAAAAATTCACCCCCGACCCAGATGTCTTAGGTTTTAGCAGCGGGAGAATGTTTTCTAGTAAGCTCAATCATACAGCTACATTCGCTCAGCCTTTCTGTCTCTCTTTCTCGTAAAACTACAGTTGCAGAGGAGCTATATTACTCCTTGATGTTTGGAGGTCGGAAACTTTACTATGGTCGTCGCTTGGTGTAAGTGGGCATAAAACAACGGTAGCAGCGTGTCAGTGCCTTCCTCGTGCTGTCTGCTTCACTCAGGGGGACTTATAACAGCACTATCCCGTTCCTCTATCAAGGAATAAAGTATTGACTTTGCCTCATTGAAGAAAGTTCCGAGGACAGGAGCGGAATCCTCCCTGGCACCATGCTGGAAAGCGTTTCGTAGAATTCCTGTTACGACCGCTGAACACCTTCAGTTTTTCACTAACACTTACCTGTGCAGGCCAAAATTGTACAAAAAAGCCCTCGCGTGTGAATGGAAAATTAACTGCGCAGTTAATATTCCATCCACACGTTCTGATGCAGCTGTGCAGTTTTAGCCTGCATAGTTAATAATGAAGGTTTGTAGCGGCCATTGCAACTGTTTGTCTGTCTCCAGGTTGTGTTGCCTCAGCGTTTCTACGTATTCTTCCTTGTCTTTCTAATTAGAACGCTTTTGATTGGGAATTTCGCGACATTTATTTATATATTTCGTTGTGTTTGTGTCCTCACGAAGTGTGGACAATGTGAGCCAAGAAACTATTACTCTTCCTACACTTGAAATCACGTCTCTTGTAGTACACCTGACCTGAACTGTGTTCACAGGTCACAACTTGATTGTTGTATCACCTCATGCTTTTAATGTGTCTAGGAGAAAAGATTTTTTTTTTCTGTATCACGGTTTATGCCCCATGGTTTCAAAACAGTTCAGAATGGGTTGTGGGCTGCAGAGAACTTTAGACTGGGGGGGGGGGGGGGACTGTGGTTTCAGAATTGGTAGAGGATTTGTGGATTAGGTGTTTACCTTAAAGAATGTGTGAGAAATAGCAAGAGGAACAGGAGGATTTGTATCTAGCGTTTATGAAAATGGAGAAAGAGTTTGATAGGGTTGATACAGATGCTCTATGGAAAGTGTTAAGAATGTATAGCGTGGGAGGAAAGCTGCTGAGGCAGTGAAATGTTTCAACAGAGTAAAGCACGCTTGCGAGAATGAAAAAAGGAGGGTGAGTGGTTCCCCATGTGTGATCCCATTATGACTGTTTAATTTGTTTATAAATGGAGAGATAGTGGCTGGAACCATGGAAACTGAAGTGAACCATTGAGTGGGTCAGGGAACTAAGGCTTTACTAAGGTGCATTGAGGAGTGTGTGGAAAGAGCCTATTGTCAGTGAGGGCAAAGATGGATGTGTTTGATGGTGTTGTATGGAAGTGAGACATGGGCTCATGATGAGAAAGTGTGGAAGAGGGTGGATGAGTTGGAAATTGAATTTTAGAGGATAATATGTGCTGTGGAGAGGGTTGATTAAGAAATGCTAAAGTAAGAGAGAAGAGTATGGTTGAGAGAGCTGAAGAGGATGTACTGAAACGGTTTGGAGATATGGAGAGGATAAGTGAAGAGGGGCTGACAAAGAGAAGTGTCCGAAGTTAAGAGGACAAGCAGAAGGAAGGATTCCAAAATACACATGGAAGGATGGAGTGGGAAAGGTTTTTAGTGCTCTGGGCCTGAACTTGCAGGAGTCTGAAAGGCATATATGGGATAGGTTGAGTTAGAGCAATGTGCCTTTGATGGACTGAATCAGGGCATATAAAGCAGCCAGAGGAAACTGTAGAAAGGTCTTTGGGTCTGGTTGTGGAAAGGGGACATGGTTTCAATACATTACTCATGACAGCTAGAGAATGGATATGAGCAATTATACACTGTACTTGAATTACCCTTATCTTCTGCACCCCTCCTATTCCTCTCTACCTGGCTTCCTCTATACCTCCCTTCATTGCCACCACCATTCCCTCTTCTTGGCTCCCACACCTATCTTCATTACCACTGTACCATCCTTCCCTGGCCACCATATTCTCCCTCACAAGTACCACTTCCTCCCTCTCTAGCCACCATGTCCTGAATAGTGGATGGCATTGTTCAGTGATAAACCACTTGCCCTGCAACTTTCTCTCTCCATACCTCTCATATTGTTGGCATAACTCTCCCACTCTTCCCAATAATATATCATCCAAGAAACCAGCAATTTCTATCCTGTTAGGAAATGGATAAGTTATTAGCAACCATGTATGGGAGTTAGTCATCGTGCATCTAGTAAATTCTTCGCATCGTCTATAGACTGGGGATGGATGGGCAGACAGGAGAGCTTTTTTTATAGTATTGATACATTTCTTCTCCATATCAGATTTTTTCGTCTTAGCACACTCGTAAAATGTGTGAGAGAAAGAGTAGCTGAATCTGACATCAATGGCAGGATTTCATGTTGGCTGTATGTATATGAATATGTGCAGTGTGTGATTATGACTACTCAGAATTAAAAAACCTGTCAAGCGAAAGTCATCTAAATGTTTTTAGATTTTATTCAAAATAAAAAAAATACAGCATACCTTTTCCTTTCTTAAGTGAATGAACAATGAGAAGGCTGTCTTTCATCCATTTACTCAATAAACAAGTAATTTCACATATAAACATCACAAAGAATCTTGAAACTTTTAGTTAGAAAATATACGACAATAAATTTGTGCTTTTCATACAAATACATTCCTGTAGAAAATCAGTGCTATACGTTTTGTAGTCTATGATGTACTAACTGGAGAAGTATCTCTTAAAAGCGATGCCAGACTAGATGCAGCAGCCAGTGAGCCCACCGCCATCCCTGAGGATGTTGACACTCCACTTACACCAAATTCTTGATTGACACTTCCATGAATAACACCTGATCCTAGGTTATTTAGTGCTCCTAAAGAGGAACCAGCAGACCCCAAAACAGACCCAGTTGTTCCCCCTCCACTTCCAGACTGTGCAACATTGCTTCCGGTAAGGTTTACTGTTGTATTTGTAGTGGTGGTGTTACTGCTGCTGCTGCTACTATTAACAGTACTGGTTGTGCTGCTGGTGCTGCTACAAGTGTTTGCTGCTGTATTACTTGCAGTTCCAGAGGTGTTTGTGTTGCTTCCTGCTGCATTCTGTGAAAAAGATTGTATAAGAATGGCTCCTTTGCTAAAAGCTCTTGATGGGGGGATCCTTTATTATAATCAGTAAACATTTTGTAAAACCAGGTCTTAATACTGAGCTTCCACAATTCCTATCTACTGGTTATCATTATCTCCATTTCCATAGTATGACTCAAATGCATATAGTTAAGCAACATAAGTGGGATCCCCATTCTCATTCCCACAAGTTGGCTGAATGTAGGCATGTTCAACTGCCTGGAGTAAAATTGCTACCATAATCACTCTCTCTAATATCATAAGTATGCAATCATCTTACATTGTTTACAGTCTTTTGGCAATAAACCTACCATAATTTATGGTGCTTTGAATGCAAGAAGTCTATGGCCTAGGGGAGCTATCTGCATTATTTTCTGATGTTTCTGGACACCAAAGATATATGTGCATATCTATCTATCTATCTATCTTTCAGTTATATTTAACACTATTCACATACTATTCACATTTATGTATGAGTGAATCAAACATATATATAGTTTCTCAGTTCACTTACTGAACATATGGCCAGTTTGTTAAAGTGAACATGAGCATCCTGAATGCTAAAGTTTCCATACCACAAAGGCTCCTTCACTTGATCTTTCATCTTCTTGGTCTACACATTCCCAACCCCTACTACTTCTGACACATCCTGTTGGTCAGTCTTTCTTCACTCATCCATACTGCAATCATTTTAGCACATCTTAGGCAACCCTTTCAAATGCTGCACTTGATAATGCACTTCTCTATGACTGTTATCCCTTACATGGTCAGTTCCTCTAACAACACATATCCTCATGCATACCACTTCCGATATTACCTCCCTCTTCCTTTCTTCTGCAATCAAAGCCCAAGACTTACGTCCCTTCAACATTGCTGGGATATACTGTACCTTCAGATTTACCCATCTTTGCCCATACAAACACCGATCTCTCCTTTGACACATCCATTAGTGCATCTTAGAACTCCTGCCACATTATGTCTCACTTCCTCCTCTTTGGTTCCATCCAGTCATATCCACTCACAGGTATCTTGCAGGTCCTCCCCAATTAACAGATATCTTGCAGGTCCTCCCCAATTAACAGGTATCTTGCAGGTCCTCCCCAATTAAATTTACACTCAAACAATATTGATCCAAGACCCTTGCATTTAACTCCTTTATTGCCCAGTCCATTTCCACAAAATACAATGGCTGTGAGTGTCAAGACTGAACAAATTGTACAAGAAATACCATACATGTAATAAATGTTAAATTAACACATGCAAACATCACAGCTCTTACTTCGATGGAGTCCAGATTTAGGTGTGTGATAAAGCGCAACCGTCTTTGTAGTGCTGGTCGCAATCCCCGAATAACTCCTTCTACATCAGTCTTTATAGAATCCCCAGTGAACATATACTTTATGTGGTAGAGTACATCACAAATAGGATCCATGTACTTTAGGTCAGTCACACTTCGATCCACCTGAGAAGGAAAATCAATAAAGATGAACAAAATGAAGCTACTTTCAAATGAGAAGAAGGAGTCAGTGAATAAAAAATAGGTTAGAGAAGGGGAAAGAGGAAGCTGAGTGGTCAGAAAGTGGAATAAGGAAAGAAAAAATGAAGAGGAAGAAGGCAATAGATGGGGAAGGGAAAGAAGACATGTAGAAGGAAACTAATGAGGCAAAGAGAGAGGAGGGAAAAGAAAGAAAGGGATGACAGCAATATGAAAAGGGGAAAAGTAGGATGGAAAAGTTACAGCAAGAAGATGGGAGGTGAATGACAAAAAAGAAAGAAAATGAAAAGGAGTGGAGAATAACCTTTAGAAGAAGGAGGGAAATGAGATGGTGGCATGGAACAGAGATGGGTTAAACAGAAAGAGACTGCATGGAAAAGGAAAAGGGGGATGATACAAAAAGAAAAAGAAAGGGAGTTGGGTGGAGGGGAAAGCAGAGGGATGACAGAGGAAAGAGACAGAAAGATAAGGGAAAAGAAAGAATAAGAATCTGAAAAAGGAAAGAGCTTGGAGAAAAATAAAATGATCAAAGATGGGTAAAGATCCAGTGATATAGGAAGACGGAATAGTAAAAAGTGAATAAGAGAAGGAATTTGAGAAGATAAAAGGATGAAGAATGTACAGAGGGGAAATACTGGGAGGAAGAGGAAAGGATAGAGATATGATGTGGAAGGAGGAAAACAAGGATGAGGAGAGGTTAGCAAACAAAAGGGAGGAGAGTTGAGTACAAAAGGTAGCAAGTAAAGGAGAAAAGAAGAGGAAGATGATAACCAATAGCAAGTGACCATGTTACTGGAATTACCACAACTCAAGATTGCCATAAACCTTCAGTTTTATATCTGGCCAAGAATAATCAGAGCAATAAACTCTGTAGGATCAGAAAACTTGCCTTTATCCTTTCACATATGGTCCATCTCGAGACAGGCAAACCAAACTCAGAGTGAGATTAAATAGCATGGAGTTACTATTATCTGCTAGTTGGTTTTTAAAGTAATAATGATCTTGTATCCATTCTTTCTAAATAACCAATAATTTATTTTGGGGAAAAAAATTAACTATGCATCTGCTTGCTGGTTCTGACATTTGACTTTTAATTTCCATAGTGATATCTGGGCAAGACATGAGATGTGGAAAGAAGAGTCCAATTCACCTTTTTCCACCTTCCTTTCTCTTCCTCAAGGGAAGGAAGATCCTTGTATTCACCTCATAATCTCCTTTCCACTAGTCACCTTCCCTCCTTTTCCCCCACTGTTCTGAGAAGTGAGAAAGGCAAGGATGAGGAGGAAGGAGAAATGTTATAGGGTCTTTCTTCACGTTCCTTACATTTACGGAGAAAAGTAAAATTCATGCAAGAGTGATAGGTCAGAAAAGGAAATGCATGAAACACAGTATGTTAATGGACAAGACACAAATGGATGGAATGGGATAATTAAGTGTGTCAATCCTCAGTTTGTTTTCCTACCTCTTTTTCAATTTTTCTGTATTTTTTTTCTTGTCCCCTTCACTCCCATTTCCTTTTCAAGCCCACTGAGGGAACTGGTTGAGGATCCGAGAAAGAGGTTAAAAGGAAAATGGAAAAATAGAAGACAAATGAAGAATAAGAATGTTAAATAGTCTTTAGAGGGAGGGTAACACTAGAAAAGCTTTGGGAAGGGAGAAAGGACAATATGGATAAGAAAAATTAATGGGAAAGAACACTTAGGGTGAAAATGTGAATTGTAGTAAGGTATGGGAAACTGTAATGTGTGCAAAAATTCATATAATATAGAATGCTGGGAAAAGGTTGAAAACTGACCTTAGCCAGAGCTTCATAAAGCTCAATGGTGACATCAAATACTTTGCGAGCTAATTCACTGCTGAAACGTTGAAGGAATGGACCCACAAGGTGACATAATACCACCAACTGTTCTTCTGTAGTTAAAATGGGACGCACACGTTCTTGCATGAACCTCAAATAGGAAGAAAGGAAAATTTTTATAAACTACATTCACGTTATAAATTTTTGAATTACCTAATCTGCCATCATTAACTCCATACCAGTTCCATGGGTCTTTCATACTTTACGAATGAAATTCTTTTTTCTTTATCCTTTTCCCCCTGCAATGATTTGTCAAATTAGACCAACATCTCCATTCACACCATCACTATAAACAAAATGCTTCCACAACATCTAATCCCCAATTAGGGATCTTCTACTGGAACATTCCAAGCCCTATCGATTCTCTCAGTACCTCTATCCATCAGGATCTTCTGTTGTGTACCTCTCCTCCTTGTACCTTCAACTGTAACACGATATATCTTCTAAACCAACCTAACATCTGCCCCACATTCTACGTGGCTATACCATCTGAAAAGACTTTTTTACATGTACCCTTCTGAGGATTTACTCGCATCACATAACCTCATATTTTCCTGTTTATCCTTCTTGATTCCAACTATACAAGTTACCTAACTTTGTTTCAACTTAAGTTGTTTCCTGTATTTCTGTACATAATAAAAAACTGAAATGCATGTGATAAACTCTTTTAATAATGACAAGACTTGCCTCACTTTGCCTCATAAACCTTCAATAGGCTAAGCTGAGAATAAATGGGCTCCTGGTACACATACTAGGGTTTACTTAAATTGTATGTCATGAAAACCTTGCAGTTAGTCATAGAAGCAAAATAAGAATCCCAGATTCTGTAATGTTATAATCTATGACAAATACACTGAAATATGAAATTCATTTTCCTCTTTCAAGCTTATTAGTTGTTTATTGCAGAAGCAAGGCAGCATTAGCAGTAGACAATAGGGCCTTGGAGGAAAAATCATGATTTGGTTCCTTCCTCTGTTCTTCCTCTTTGGATAGTAATAGTACAGGAGGGGAGGAATTCCAACCTGTCTAAATCACTTCCTATGATGTGCAGATATGTCAGTAGTATTCTTTCTCTCCAATCCCAAATGATATGCAACCATTGAAGTTTTTTAAAGTAAGGCACATTTTATGATGAGTGCATTAAATATCTGAATTATCTTTAATTCAACATATGTATCTTATTTATAAGTAAAATTCCATTAAATCTATACCTAGATCCCATTTCTTAAAAAAGATCATGAAATTTACATCTGGATCCCATTTATAAAAAATTCCCATTAACAATGTATTTCCCCTTTACTGAGGTATCAACTCTAAATCAGAATTGCATGGTTATAATCTAACAATAATGGGAAATTTACTGTAATCCCTCTACAAATTCAATTAATTATTTTAAGCAAATATGACAGTCCTTGAATAATTCAGCATTTAAAACACACTTGTCTAATTAATATGAATTTGCATGAACTTGTCTTACTATTCCATTACTATGGAAACTACAATTCCCTTCTTGTATTAATTTTTTTTCTGTCAAGGTCGTGAATATGTCTAACGGATTTAAGTATGAAAAATGCCATCATCAATAGTAAGTGCATCTGTTTCAAGTTACCATTTGGCAAAATTTCATAACTTACTGAGGGATGCGGCCAAATTGCCCAAAAGATGCATGATGCCAGAAGGAGTGAGCTAGGGCCACGGTAAGAGCAGCAGTCATATCACTCATAGTTGACTGCAGCTGCTCCAGGTTAAGCATGGTGAAAGGATCTAGATACCCAGGTCCAGGGGCTGAAAGGTTTGGCTTCTGCAAAGAATGATTAATAGTGAATTTTCTAAAAGATGATTCTTTAAACACTAAGGATACATATAAAATATGGTTAAAAATAGGAGATGAAGGGAACTTAGCTCTGATAAAATACACATTGGAAACTTTTGCACTGCTGCTCCTGTTCTTTGTGGAGGCCTGCAATTTGAGCTATGAATACTCGACATTTTCAAAAAATTTTCATCAAGTAGCTCTATCAAGTTTGAATTAATGAGACCTAAATATTGGGACAAAAGGAGAATGATTCTTCTATCTACCCTTAATTATGAACATATTACTTTTAATTCCTCAGATATTTATCAGCTTTCTTTGATAACCTATCTGTTTTAGCTACAACTTGAAGCACATGTGTGGCATCCATAATGAACAAGATAGTGTCAACTACCATCCTGCTTTCATCTTTTTTGAACTACTAAGATATGCAAACCTTTATGAAATTTGTACGAACAAAATATCCCTTCTTGAAAATAAACTTACTTGAAGTAATTCAATAATATGATCATGGATGACTAGCCAGTAAGGTTCAGGAAGCCAAGTGAGTAAAAGACCTATTGCATTCACCCATTCCTCCACCTCACCAGCAGGAATGTCACAATACCTGAAAAGATACATGGGAAATGGGTAAAAAGAAAAACAAACTGTTTATGATTTCATGAACTGACTTCTGATCCAGGAGAAATGGCAAATCAGAGAAAAGGAATATTATAAAATACAGGAATACTAGAGGGAATGGTGGAATGGTAAAAAAAAAAAAAAGAAGAAACCCATTTCCTTTAATTGAATAATCACATTCCGGGCAATATCTCCAAACAGCTTGACACAAATGAAAAATTAAAAGTTAATTATTGAAAAATTCTATATTCTCATTACACTACCAGACAAATAATTGAACAGTTTATGTATCACAGTATTAAAGCTGTTGGACTAACAGAACACAAGGAGTGAAATAACCTTATTGAAGAAAAAAGAGAATTTAGTAAATAATGCAAGACAATAACAGAAACTGAGAAACTATTCAGACTCTATAAAAAAAAAAATCTGGCTTCACTCTTTTTCATCTGGTACCTTAATATCTACCATACAAGCTAAGTTGAATGCTGAATACAGTACTTATTTGCAAAGTAAATGTCCTCCTAAATGAGCCAAAAACTAAAACAAAGAATTTTCAACAAAAGATATCGAAATCATTAGTGTAAAATGTAACCTCTTTGTAAAATGAGATCCTGATGTAAAGAATATAATTCATGATAATTAAATAAATATAATCCTTAAATTGGTGTAATCTTTTTGTTTTTGTTCTGTTTGCAATGATAGTTTACTGCTGCTCTATACAACTCTAACAAAAATATTATCCATACTCTGGGACTTTTATGTAAATGAAAAGAAGTAATGAAAAATCAACTCTGTCTGTCATCAACATGAAAATAAGCTTACCCCTTCAGAAGGACATCCATGAGCTTATTGGCAACAATAGTAGGGTTACTTGGGAGGGCCATCAGTTCCACACAGCTTACATGAAGAGCATGTGCACCACTGTTAGCAAATTCATTAAATCGCCATTCTGTTGATGGGAATACTGATTTGCCTTGCATAGCTGATAACCACAATTAAGGAAGTTATTAATTAAAGCATTAACAGTGAATAAAATGCTTGGTAGAGTTTCAGTGATATTTTCCTCTTATGACCTTGTAAAAGGGCAAACAGAGAGAAACAGCTAACTACATTTTCATTACTCTTACAGTAATCTTTCTTTTATATCTACTTGGCTTTCATACTTTAGTGAAGAAATAGCAGGATCAAACAAACAATGGCTTCACTTGCTCACAACCAGTCTTTAGCTGTCACGTATAATATACAAAAATCAAAGCCTGCCATCCACAACCAAGTCCCAGAGACTGCTTTGGAATGAAGGTCTTTAACAAGACTTTACTCTCTATGGTACTGCCTTGCCAAAGATGACTTTACACCCTCAGTGTAACCTCTTGCAAGTGAAGCCCAGTCACATCAGTTCAAAGTAGTTATAAATGGAAACGTGTATGAATGAAGCAGTGCTTTTGGGTGAAACAAGGAACAGTACTTGCTTCAATACACGGAATAATTATATGAGATATAGATAAGGAAGTAAAAGAAAGTATAGCCAGATGTTTTGCAGATGATACGAGAACAAGTAAAACTGGAAAATGAAGAAAATCATGAAAAACTGCAAAGGGATTTGGATATTAAACACAAATGGGTGGAATTTACTGGAGAACTTTCAACAAGCAAGTCTTGGGGCAACTAAAAATATTTCAGAGCCTACATACAGAGGCCCCACAGGAAAAGAAATTTGAAGTGGACACAAAGGATTGGGAATTATCATAAAAGAAAATCTGAATTAAAGGAACACATAAAATAAAGGACTTGTTGTTCATGATATCACCACGTACAGGCAAACTCTGGTAACACCACAGCCATCATTTACAATATACAAGTTAAGATTTAACCATCATAAAATGCAGAACCTAAAATTCTACTGATTGTGGCAAGAATAAAAGGATACTGTTGACAAGACGCCTCACAAGAGCAGTATAATAGGAAAGTCCTGGGTTCCACACAATATCATCTGGTGGTCTGGCCAAATACTGACGGTAGGCCTCTGTTAAGGCCCAGCCTTGTGGGCGAATCTCCTGCTGTGACATTATTACTGCAACTACTAAACGTCGTTTCAAGTTGGGCCGCTCACGCAACTTGTTTTCATAATAATGGAATGTATTGTATAAATAAGTAATAGGTCGATCTGAAATGTTCAGAGAAATTAAAAACATGAAAAATCTACACAAAATCAAATATTAAAAACAAATTATTCAACTTGCAATAAAAAGGAATGGAGGAGAAGAATGGAGAACAAGGAGGAAGTGAAGAAGGAAAAGATGGAAGAGGAAAGCAAGTAAAAGAAAAAGAAGGATGGGAAAGGAAAATGTCCATTAGTGTGAAGAGATTAAGTGAATGAAGATAAGGAGAAGGCTTATGGGAAGAAAAATTAGAAAAAAGAAATGAGCTATGAGTGACTTAAATTTTCATGACATAATTGTATCAGAGTTATGGCACATATAAAGACTATGCACTCATAAATACAGTAAGATGAAGGAAAATCACTGAGTGTTCAGTATTGACAGTGACCTTCAAAAACAGCATGTAGGATGACCAGATATTTATCATCACCACCTGTCACCAACTAAATATTTTTTCTTCATAAATATTTGTTTTCCCAAGTTGTTTGGGTGTTCTTATACTCCAAGTAGTGTACACTTGGAATATGAGCTACTGTAAAACTTCAGACGTAACAGTTTGGTCGTCACTGGGTAGAATGTCAACAGTTATACAATACCACCACCAACACCAATGTCAACAATTATGCAATACCATCATCCCAACCCCCACCCTCCTGAGGTGGTGACTGTTTCCACAGTGTGTAGGCAGTACTTTTAGTTTTACTTTTTCACTGTTGTCCAAATGTATTTCAAATTTTCTAAATTTGGACTTCCATTTTTCCCATTCCATCAGCATCATTAGGGAAGAGGATGGAAATATCAGGTGCCATACAGATTGGGTTAAGTACTTCAGTCCGAGTTTTATATCTTTACATCATTTGAAAGTAAACAGCCATGAAAATATTTCCGTTCATATTGTGCATTTGGTACATGTAATACTACTATCATAAATTAACTGAAAAGAGGAAGATGTACTTTTTACCTGCTTGAAGCTAAAAATAAGAATTCTTTAAAACAATGATTCATGCTTGCAAATCTTTATTATTCTTATGTGAGAACCAAACTTACCATGGAATTTATAAAGCATCCCTAGCCGTTCAAGGATTGTTTCTAGGTTTTTGTGTACCTGGTGCAGTTCAAGGAATCGATGGATGATGATGTCCAGCACCTGAAAAGTTGCTTAAAGTTAAATCGTAGCATTCTGAGGTAATGTTCTTAAAAATTTACAATAAATACAATCTTGGGATTCACATCAGGAATCCCAACCCGGAAGTAGGCAAGCTCATGTAGGATAAACTAACCGTAAATCATTAATAACAGCAACTAGCCAGTAAACATCACACCACCACTAAAAGTGCATAATTATGTTCTCTTTAATTCTGTTTTAACAAACATGGCCTGGACACAGTGTATATACATTTACACTCACACCTCAGTCTACATGACCTCAACCTATGCAAAAAGTGGTAAATATGTACAGCCATCCATGTCATACTGCCTGGCTTACAAGATACCTTCACTTTTAGTGAATTATTGCTCCCCAAAGTAATCACCTTTTATTGCCAAGTGTGATTTTTGACATTTTTAATGAATACTTTTTGTATATACTCATGTAAGTTTTTATGGAGAATGTGTCAGTGAAAGTCTACTTGCTGAGGAGATGCATAGCAAAGGATATCTGTACAAGAAAAAAAAATTAACACTTACCGGTAAGAACCTCAAGCACACATTTGAGAAGTAAATGGGCAGGGTCTGGTACTGTGCAGTTAGAGTTCCTTGCTCTGCCAATATGCTTTCTGGAGAGAATTTTTCCGGATATTTACGGTGGAAAGCCATATGCTTCTCATACCTACAATGAATTAGTTAATATTTAGCATAATTTATGGATCAGCATACAATAGCTACCCATTTCTTAATATGAAATGCCCCCAACTTTTTTACATCACAAAACTAGTCAACATTTATAAAGACATTTTGTATTAAAGAGGGCACTTACATTCTCTACATCTTATGCTCTATATCTAAATGCTTGCCATTTCCCGCTTAAGTGAGGGCATCAAGAACAGAGGGGAAAGTTTCTCACTTGACTCTTTGCTCTGTTTCCTTCTTTTGGAAAGTAATACAAAGAGGGAGGATTTCTGCTCTCAACCCTCTTAGTTGCCTTCTATGACTTGCAGGGAATATGTGGGCAGTATTCTTTCTCCCACATTCCCTGGGAGATATAGGAATAGAGTGAATTGGAATGATGTGATATACCGGGGTCGACGTGCTGTGAATGTATTGAACAAGGGCATGTGAAACGTTCCTTATGGAAAGTTTAGTAGGGCCTAGATGTGGAAAGGGAGCTGTTGATTCGGTGCATTACACATGACAGTTAGAGACTAAATGTGTGAATGAATGTGGCTTTTGTTGTCTTTTCCTAGTGCTACCTAGTGCCTGCGTGGGTGGGGGGAGTGCTGTTTCACATGTGGCAGGGTGGCGATGGGAATGGATGAAGGCAGCAAGTAGGAATATGTACATGTGTATATATGTATATGTATGTGTATCGTTGAAATGTATAGGTATGTATGTGGGCGTTTATGTATATACATGTGTATGTGGGTGGGTCGGGCTATTCTTTCATCCGTTTCCCTGCGCTACCTTGCTAACACGGGAGACAGCGACTAAATTTAATGAAATAATATATATTTTATATTTATTATACTTTGTCGCTGTCTCCCGCGTTTGCGAGGTAGCGCAAGGACACAGACGAAAGAAATGGCCCAACCCCCCCCCCCATACACATGTATATACATACGTCCACACACGCAAATATACATACCTACACAGCCTTCCATGGTTTACCCCAGACGCTTCACATGCCTTGATTCAATCCACTGACAGCACGTCAACCCTGGTATACCACATCGCTCCAATTCACTCTATTCCTTGCCCTCCTTTCACCCTCCTGCATGTTCAGGACCCGATCACACAAAATCTTTTTCACTCCATCTTTCCACCTCCAATTTGGTCTCCCTCTTCTCCTCGTTCCCTCCACCTCCGACACATATATCCTCTTGGTCAATCTTTCCTCACTCAATCTCTCCATGTGCCCAAACCACTTCAAAACACCCTCCTCTGCTCTCTCAACCACGCTCTTTTTATTTCCACACATCTCTCTTACCCTTACGTTACTCACTCGATCAAACCACCTCACACCACACATTGTCCTCAATATATATATATATAGATAGAGAGAGAGAGAGAGAGAGAATTTTTACCAGCCTAAGAAAAAATTCATAATGTGGAAATCAAGGAATATAAATATTACCAGTTGTTTTGTCTCCAGTGGTCTGGCGAGTTCTCCTTGACAAACTCTTGAACACGGTTTCTCAGTTCAGCTGGCTTGAGAAGCAAGAGCTGGATAATAAAGAAGCATACATGAGCCTCGCTACCCTCCTGAGTGCGCAGTGCCTGGTGGGTGGTAGATTAGAATGTATAAAGCACACGAGAATTTATTAAAAAAAAGGCTGTTAGAACTGTAAAAAGATAGACAGTGTTTCCACTAAAATATATTTCTGAGGTACAAGGAACATGAAGTAAACATAATTCACAGAATATTCAAAAGAATAATATTTCACCTGTATTACATTAAAAGTAACCTTTCCCAGTTTCTCTTCATCACTTCATGTGGCCTGGCTCATCCCACTGACAGCACACCAACCCCTTTATACCACATCAATTCACTCTATCCCATGCATGCATCTCACCCTCCTTAAAATCTAGCCCGAATAACTTAAAAATTTAGCCTCCTTCTGTCTTCTTCTTGTCCCCCTATCCTTGCTTCCTCCACTTCTGATAAGTATATCATCTTAGTCATTCGCTCTTCATTCATCCTCTTCATATGTGCAGATCATTACAGCAAAGCCTACTCAGCTCTGTCAATAATACTCTACTTGCTACTACACATATATCTTATGCTGTCATTCCTTACATATCAACACTCCTCATACCACATGTCCTTACACATTTCATGCTAACTCTTCTGTTATTTTGCATTCAGAGCCTAAGACTTGCCCCCAAACAACATTGTTAGGACTAATGTACCATCACAAACCAGTCTTGCCCTCACAGACTGAGACCCAGCCTTCCAAACACTCCACAATGCACTCATAAGCTCTAACCCTCTCCCATCCCATGATTCCCTTCAACTCCCGTAGTTCCACCCATTTACATGGGAAAAGACAAACAAGTATAAGAAAATTAAGAATAGAAATACTGTAGCAAATGCAAGTGAAGTAACAAACAAAGCTTGACAACCCTTTGACAGAGGCAAGAAAATGGAATGAAGAGAAAAGCACTAATAGGAATTCAAGTCAGCACTCTATGCACTCTAAAAACAGATTTCAGAATGTAAAGTGATAGGTATAAAGCTAAATAAAAATGGTAAATGACTCACCAGGCAAAGCATCAGTCGATCTATGGGCACTATGTTGTAGACCCAGATGATAGCATTCATGGTCTCAACATATTTAGTGACATGTTGTCCACCGGCACTATTTGAAAATTCCAGGACCAAAAAGTCACAGAGTGTACGAACATGAGCAGCTAGCTGTCGAGGTCCAACACGTTCCAATACCCTGTACATAGTGTTTATCAAACACGAGTCAGTGTAAGTAATTACTTTTGTTTAATGGCAGGACAGGGAAAAATTCAGACAGAGTGGCAGACAATTCTCTATCAAACGTTTCCTGACAAAAAATTTCAGTCTTAAATTCTGATGAGCGAAGCCCATTGATCAGAAGGTGCATAACTGAAATACATCACTCAGTTAATGGGTTCACACAATGCTACACTCTATTATTAATTCTTTCAAGAGTACATGAAAATTACATAACACTTTTTAATATCTAAATTACAACAGTATAAAAGAATATATAAGTAAGTACAAACTCATTCCACTTAAAAATTTCAATTCTTCCATGGCTTAATGTTAGTATTTGGCTTATTTAAGTCACTACTGCTCATCCATATGTGATCAATAAATGCTGAATTTCTCACACCCATAGTAAAGTCACCAAGTAACATGTTACTAACTCTATCGCTAACCATGGGAAGATGGATTAAAGTTTGTAACTAATAAACAAGCAGTAGCAAATGGAACCATGCCTGATGAACATGTCCTTTCTGGGGAATCACAAGGAACAGTGTTAGCCTCAGTTCTGTGTATGATAATGATAACAGACATTGACAGTAAAGTAAAAGAAAGCTAAGTAAGTTACTTTACTGATGAATTTAAAGTACGAAAAATTATATCAGTGGCTGATTAAAGTGGAGATCCAAAAAGACACACACAAAAAAAAAAGACCCAAGAGAAAAAGCTATGAGAAGTGAAACAAATGTAAAACATTCCAGGGTTATCATAAAAGAGACATTAGAATTCAAAGAACATACTGAAAAGACAGCAGCACTATCAAGCAAAGTTATGAGTGGTATGATCATGAAAACTTTAACTACAAGTGACAGAATTTTTTTTTTTTATCAATGTTTAATGTACTGTATACATACAGGGCAAAAGGCTACCAACAAGACAGACAGAAATAAACAAATCAGAAGGAATTCAGCATCATTTCAAAAGCAAATCAGAGGGAATGAAACATATGAAGTACCATGAAAAGTTGAAAGATCTGGATCTACATAGCCAAGAAAGAAGAGGAAGATATATATTAATTAACAAAGGACAATAACCTGAAGGTACATAGGGAAATGTTTTTAACCTTTAAACTTCTTAAGGTATGGTTTTCAAATCTGCAAGAATACTTTGGAACATACTAAAAATAAATCAGACAAAAATATATGTAAGCCAAGCCAGGAAGCTTTAACAGCTATACAATAGACCACTAGGAGAAATAAGAAAAGTGCAGAACACTTAAAGAAACATTCAAATGACAAGTTGACATGTCGCTGAAATCTGTTCCATATCAATGCAGAATAAATAATTATGCACTGCATAAGATAATAAAGAGGAGCAGTTTTATTCATAAATCAGGACATGCAGTGTGCACTACATGTTAGCCCCACCTTTCTGGCAAAATCTTGTCATAGGTAGGTAGGTATTATCTCTCCCTAGTCTAAAGTCTCCACTGAAGCCCTGGTTAAGTACATGTGTCTGTCTAATGCTCTATCCCAGCCTGTATGCTAGTTCTAGCTGCCATTCTACATTCATCTTCATAATCCAGTGGTTATCACCCTATCCATTTAGTTTCATGTGAAGAAAATATTTGTTAAACTAATATAGGGCCTCTAAACTTACTTGTAAGCAATAGAAGGTACTCTATCTGTGTCTAACACCATTTTAAAGAGCAGGCATAAAAACAGAGGTGAAGTGTTGTGCTGGAGAGAGAAGTGTGCAATGATATCACTTTCATTGCTCATTGACTTCCATTTCCGGTATTCTTCTTCAACTGCTTTCTGATGATGAAAACAAAGATTTTATAGCATCTATGGAAGAGTAGTACATCTGTCTTTTCAACAAAAACTGTGTCTACTGTTCACCTAGCTGAATAAAATGCATGTTGATTTGGATGTCACAAATGCAAGGCGGCAGCCTTCTGTTACAATGCACTAGTACCTTTAAAGTATGCATATTTTCTCTAGGTGCAGCATACTGTTGATAAAATTCTGTTATAACAGATGGAAAGCACTGGAGTGTGTGGTTAGCCCAGGTGTGAGGTGTGTGTGTCATTACAGTCTTAAGGAAGTCAACACACCAACGAGCAGAATCACTAGAGCCATCACAACCTGGAATGAAAACTTGTATTTAGATTTACTACAAGATTAATATATATAAAACTTAAACTTGATAGTATATACCTCTCTCTATAAGAGGAGAAGCAGAACTTGACCTCTGGCTGAGATTCATCTACTCTATGAGTAGTCCTTAACACTGACCTGCTACACCTGCTTTGCCTTCCTCTATGCCACTTTACTCAACCCATTCACTGTGGCTGGGGCATATATATTCCCCAGTAATTATTATCCTCTCTACTGCAGGTTATATATAGTGAGTAATACTCAAACTGGCATCCCACACAATGTAACTAAACACTGCAACTTAAATTTTTTTCCATGAGCTAACAATATCAAGAAAGGAACATAAGAGAAGTGAATCAAAGTACAAAATTTGATTTGACAGCCTCACCTATGAAACTGAAACATGAATATCGAACTCATGAATGACAAACTTTAAGCAGCAGAGATAAATTTCCTTTAACTGGAACAAGATGTAAGACAAAGTATCAGAAATTATATTGTTATGAAGATGTAAAACATAGGAAGCATAACCAATATTGTTTATATGAGGTTATGCTAAATTAAGAACTGAAAGGAAGAAACAAAGAATACTGGACAGAGTCAGGGTATTAGTAACTGACACATGTAAGTATGGAGTAAGTTGAAAAATATAGTAACTGACACATGTAAGTATGGAGTAAGTTGAAAAATACAAGAAATGGATTGCAAGGAGGAGGCCCTACACAGGTATCCAACTGGATAGTAAGAACCAGCAATCTGATTATAGACAGACATGGACTTCTAATCTCTCTTTATTTATATCTTCTTATGTTTTTGCATAATTTTTACAATGACTTTCAGTAACATTAAAAATAACTCCAAATATATTCAACTTTCTGGTTAAGATGGGATAAGTTAAATTACATTCAGTGTTTGTAGTTCCTTGAAAATTTATCATATTAGGGTAACCTTCTATAATTCTGGCAGTCATGGAAAAGCTAAAGCTGTGTGCCTATACATACATACAGAAGCCATTAAACCATTACAAGGGAATTAACTTAAGAAAAAAAATACCTGTTACATGTAATGCTCGAGCCATAGTCAGTACCAGCACTCGATTTAGTTCTTCTGAGTCTGTGCTGATGGAGTTAGATTTGGTATCAGAACAAAATGCATATCTGGTCAAACTTGGCATAACCTCCGAGTTCCCCAGGCCTGTGATCAATCGCAGTGCTACACTTTCCATGCTGAAAATTAAACAGACAAAAGAAATACTTATTCACTGTAAAACAATTGCCTTAAATGATGAAAAAACTTGTTAATCAATTCATGTGCAGATTTTTATAGAGTACTTGCAGTCATTCACATCAGGAGAGTTTAACTGAATTCAAGAATTTAGTGTATCAAAACTGCCATATATATGTTATATATATATGTTATGAGGTGAGTGCTACTGTGGTAGCCCAGCCTTTTGACAATCTTGTCGTAGAAGCAATACAAAGCATATACTCTCTCTCTTTCACAAAATCTCATTATAGGTATTTATTCATATATAGGTGGTCTTTCTTACTACAGAGAAATGCAAGTGATAGTGAGAATGTACAAGAAGGAAAGTATGAATCTGTAGTAGTATGAGAGTGAATGTTGGGAAGAAAGAAATTGACCCAGTAAAGAACCTAACATGTACATTTCTAAATGATTGACCCAATAAAGACTAACATTTACATTACTGAGAAATATTACCCACTGTCTCATCCTAGTACTGTTTCATTTCATCTGACGCTTACCAAAGGTGAATTTGAGTCATCTGAGTTGTAGTGTTCAGTGGTAGAGCAGCCATATGATGGATGGTAGAGAGCAGCTGAATTCGATACTGTGGAGGAGAGTGATGAATGCGGTGGATGAACATCTCTAGCAAAGCATGGAGGATGCTCCAAACATGGCTCTTGAACACCACTGTTAGTAGGCTGTCTAAGGAAAATAAAAGTAATGAAACATTAATTATTTTAATAGCTTTTTAGAGCTAATTGTTTCTCCTACCATAGCGAGGAAGCATCAGGGATCAAAGAACAATGGCCACATTTCCACACAACCACTGGAGCTGCATAAAAGAGCATGAAACAATATGTAAAAGTTCCACTTGCATTGTGAATAAAGAAAAGAACTAAATATCAGAGACTGGACACTTTGAAATTGGAGACAATAATGAAAATGTCTCAGGAAATTTACCAGATGTTAATCAACTAGTACAAGTAGCTCTTTGCATAAAAATGAAAGACTAAAAGATGGTAAAATATTTATTCACTTTGATGAGCATGTCTTTACATATGTTAAGAATGGGAATCGGTGAAGCAATTGACCAACTTGTAGAAATCTCAGCACCAAGACTTGATGGGACTCCGACTATAATTCTCACAAAGATGTAGGTCACAAGAGTAGTATCTCTCGTGATGCTATTGAGGCAATACACTGAACAATCTGGTATAGCAGTTATAAACAAAATGGCATGTACTAGTATAATACCAATTTTGTACATAAATGGGGATTCAAATGCCAAAAGAATACAGACCTGTTACTCTAGTATCACACTATCAAAGTATATGATGAAAGGGCAATTAAAAAAAAAAAAAAGCTTGTTAGTAACAAAATCAATCCAGGAAGTATACTTGAGAAAGGACTGCATATGCACTAGCAAATTATATGTGCCATGACCCTAATTATGCAGGATATCTCAGATCATCCTCATGTAATTTATGATTTGGCAATTCACATAAAGATTATTAAAATTCAAAACTAATGAAAAATTCTAATCTTCATACTCACTTATGAAATGTTTGATGCCAATGCTTTCTATCTCTGTGTAGACCAAGAGTCGTGCATATGTTTCAATCAGTGCTGGAGCCAATGCTACACCAGATTTATGCTGGGCTTGTTTTTGTATATGCTGGAAGTGTAATGATTAACCCTTAAACTGTGCAATCTGTGTGAAATATTTCTTCACTAAAAAAGCAGTTTTCCCCTTACAAAATATATCTATATCAAGTGTTATTCATAATGATACTTAAAAAATGAGAATACTTTCATCTATATTGGATTGGGAGGGTGTTTAGTAGGTGGAGATAGGCCTTGGTTGGTGGCATGGATACTCCTCATTCATATAAGAATTTGATGATTATGTTTTCCAGGTGTGGTTTCAATCTACATGCACCATAACTCATTACACCCTTTATGGTTTTTCCATGCATGATTTTAAACATCCCATATATATCTCATTCACATATTATTTTTACATATCTTTCTAAACTTGTGCTGACAGTCTCTCTCTCCTAGATGTTCAAAATAATAATTTATTCTGGTTCCTATATAGGAAAGAAGTTTGATGCCTATAATATCTTTCTGAGTTATGGCGGTAATGAATCCTGGGTGGTGAAGATAAAGCAAGGGTGTCGACAGAGTTTGGGTACTGATTGTCCTAAAATTTCAGGACGAAAGTTAAATCACAGAAACCATTTGCTTAAAGACTTGAAAGACATGGATAATGACTTTTCCATGACATAATACAACAAAAAATGTGGCCATGAAATGATAAATCAAATGAATGAGATAATTATAAAATGGTGCACCTGCTGGTGTTGGAGAAAAATAATACTGTAACAAGGATTTATGATTTACAATAATTAAGAATTACTAGTAATGTCTGGAGAAGTCTAGAGATAATGGCAGGTGGAGCTCCACTTATGCAAAGCCAGAAAAGGCAGACAGCTTGATGTACAAAATATATGAGTCTTTCATGCAAAGCTTAAATAATATAGTTATTTTACCCCTATTCCTTAATGGCAGAGCCAATGCATTATACATACCTGTGTAATGTTGTGTACAAGACTCATCTTGACATGAACAGTAAGAGCATCAAGCAATGTTATGGAGAGGGGTGAGGTACTACCAAGGGCCACACAGTTAATACCTGGCATTGGTACCGTTGATTTTTGATTTCCCTGAATGCTGTCTGACAAAGTTAGTATTGATCTCTGGAAGTACTCCTGGAAAACAAGCAAGCAACATTTGCATTATTCATATATGTAGAGTATCAAAACTGTACTCACAATCAAACTGTCATACAACCATTTGTATATCCCATTTTCTCATTTTTTTTTATTTTGCTTGGAGTTATTAATAATAGTTTTGAAGAGTGACAGATAACTGAAGGAGACCCTTAGTGCAACTTAAGCACTTTGTATTCTCAACTCACAGGTTGGGTTCAGTCCCATGGCTTGGCAGGAATCACAGGGTGTTATTCACTATGTGTGAGCATTGTCAGTCACTGCATCATACCTAATCTCCAACTTAGTAGCCTTCTTCACTGCTGAAGGCTGTTATCCCAAAAATAGAAATGATATAAAGGATATTGCATTGATATAAAGGATATTGCATTTTCTGGGGTCCCCAAAGATGTGGGAGATGGCATAATGGATTTTACTTACTCCAAGAACATATGCTGTATGAAATAAATTTCTAGATGGGAAACCACACAAGAATACAGTAGGAATATGAAAGGGTATAAAGGACATAACATGCAAAAGATGTGAATGAAAATGTCTAACAAGTGAAAAGAGTAATGATACCTGATTTGTGGAATATGCATTTACTAGGAGAGCAATTCTGTAATCAGGTGGAGTACCAGCAGTAATAAGTGGTAACTGTGGGTTGTGGGCTAAACTCTGTAAGAACCTGTAAAGATAAAAGAACAAAAGGAAAACAAAGCAGTTAGTGATCCAAACTGACACTTTACTCATTGAAATCAATATAGCAGCACTGATTCAGGAAAGAGCATTTACGTAATGCCATTGCTCATCTACATACTAGAATGCAACTCCAATGACAAATATATGAAACCTCTATCTGCCTCAGAATGAAATATCCATTATCACTTAAGTCATGTAAAATAAGACAATATAGTGGCAGGTTCTTCACAAAAAGTAAATTCTTCAAACAGTGCTTAATGTATAGCCTGAGAAGTGACTGCAAATATTTGTCATCTGTTACATACTCATGATGATTTTTAAACACTGGTGGTAATGATCGTGGTGTCTTGACATTATCTGCTTGTGCCTTTTTGAGAATATGCACAAGAATACACATGGCAGACATCTGCAGAGCACATCGTGGATCAGTATAGTCAGGGACAGGCAATGGCTCTTTCTCTGGATACAGCACCTCTAGAAGAAAAAACGTATGATACATTTCTTCAGCTTACCTTTTAACTACTTATTAACTCATCTCTTTTAATTACTTACATGAAGTATAGTAAAGATGGGCAAGAAAGATTAATTCTAGATGCAGGAAGGCAGTAAATGGAATATGAAATATGTTACATAAAATGACGTGGAAAAAAGAAAGCTATGGTAATAAAAGGGGTATGTATTGGAGAGCTCAAAAGGGTATGCTGAAATGGTTTGGACATATGGCAAAGATGAGCAAGGAAAGGATATCTTCTCACTCCAAAGGAATTCACATTGCAACTGGAAGTGGTGCAGTCTTGTGCTGCAGGAATCTCTGGAAAGAGATCCTGGGTAACACCACAACTCTTTCTTAGAAATTAGTCCTGGGTTAAGGATGATGATATAACCCCTTTAAAAAGGCACAGATTTAATTTGTGATGCATCTCCATGGAACACAATGAGCACTAAACAAGCTCCCACTGTACACAATGTGCATACCCATTACTATGGGAAAGTGTAACATAACTTTAATCATTCATTACTCATCAAGGAAATACAACTTCAAAAATCATTCCTTACCAATTAACCTAAGAACTGGAAGGAAGTCAGAGAACTGGTTCTTCTGTATACTGCCTGAAAGAAACTGCACTAACACCCACATCAGGTGGTCTCGCCCTGGGTGATTACTTTTTGCTTTTAGCTGAAAAGAAAAATGTTAAAGTCAATACATACATGTTTTCAGTATTTGGCAATGTCCAAGTTAGTGATACCTTATCACTGACTATTTTAAGTAAAAATTCAGATTAACTACTTTTTTCATTTTACTTTTCATACCAGTTCACTGTTTCCTGCACTTACAAGGCAGTGACAAGAAAAAACAAAGAAATAGCTTCATTTGCTCTCATCCATTCTCCAGCGGTGTAATGCAACACAACCACATTCCCCCTTTCCATTACCAAATCCCACAGACACTTCCATAGTTCCCCTGATCACCTTACATGCCCTGGTTCAATCCACTTACAGCACATCACTCCAATTCACTCTATTCCATGCACACTATATACTTTACTGTATGTTCAGGCCCTGAGCACTCTAACCCTTGTACAATCCATCTTTCAATCGATAATTTGATCTCCGCCTCCTTGTCCCCTTCACTTCAGACACATATACCCTCATTGTTAACCACTCTTCACTCATCTTCCATATGTCCAATCCATTTCAAATACACCCTCTTCACCTCTCTCAACCATACTCTTCTTATTACCAACCTCCCTTTCAACCTATCATGTCTTACTTCATCAACCCTCCTCAAACCACATATTGTCCACAAGAATTTCATTTCCAACATATTCACCCTCTTCCAAACTTTTATACCTACAGCCCAAGCCTCACATCCCTACAACACCATCAAGACTACTATACATCAAACATACCCTTTTTTTCTTCTTTACCTTTAATGATTTGAGAATGACTTCTTTCCATACTCTCCTCAATGCATATGACCTTTGCTCTCTCACCCATTGTATAGCACAATTCAGCTAACATGGTTCCATTCACTGCCATGTTCACTAACTCCAGGTTCTCTCCATTCAAACTTACACTCCAACTAACCTGTCTCACTCCACTGCTAATTATATAAGCATTACTTTTATAGAAATTTTCTTTTAATTGTCTCCTTTTACACACTCTTTCAGATACCAGCTTCTGCATTTTCTCACTTGAACCTGCCATCAGCACGTGTCACCCGCAAACAACAGCTGACTCACCTTGCAGCCCCTACCATCCCTACAGGCTGAATACCTGCTCATCTTGCCAAAAATCCTGCTTTCAACTCCTTCACCATTCCATCCATAAACAAATTAAACATCCAAGGTGACACACCACACCCCTAATATAAACCCACCCTCACCTGGAACCATTCACCATCCTCTCTTCCTACTGGCCTTAATCTTGCAATAAAAACTGTTTACTGCTTGTAGCAAGTGGGAGAGACAACTGGTATATATATGGCAGGGATATGGAAGGCATGTGGCAGGATTCAGTGATCATGTTAAAGGGATTAGTAAACAACCATCCAACTACCCACAGTCAATACATTCTATAATTCTAATAAACAATCTTTAGATTGAATTTAAAAGCACAGTTGACATATTGACCATTACCTAACAGTATGCCAACTTTTGTAAATACTGCACAAGGACAGAAACCACAGGATGAATAAAAAATCATTCTAAATTTAGTCCTAGTTCCATATACTGACATTTACCTTCTCATGTAGTCTTAAAACCAGAGATGGAAATGAGATGAGCTGGAATAATACAAAGTATATAAGAAGGGAAGACAGGTGAGCACAGGAGCATGGATTGTGGTCTGGAGATGCTGATGAGGATCCATTGCCAGAAGAGCCATTGGTAGAGGATCCACTGCCAGAACTGTCAACACGACTGCAATCTTCCATGGCAGTAACCATCAACTCAACTAGCTGTTCCTCTAGGGCTATGCATCGCTGCTTTTGCTGCAAATAGATTATTTAAGTAAATAATTAGCTTCTCAAAGGCTCTTCAATTTCAAAACTTCAATCTAGTTTTTAAGTTTTTCATGTTCTGTTTTATCATGTTTGAGTTTTGGTAAAAGAAGAATCATTTATTATGTTTACCATACTACTAAGCCTGCAAAGGAGTTGAGAAAGTTTTCTGGATATCATAAATACACATTTATTCCTGAGGCCTCTTACAGCACCTCAAAAAGTAATAATTTGTCAGTAAACAACTGCAACATCAGGTCAAAATTAATGATAAAAAAAATAGCCCTTACAAAGTAAAGACTTTTTCCTGCTGTATGATGCTATAAAGTTCATGAGACTGGTTCTCTTCTCAAATCAGAGATGTTTCTGTAGAATACTCCGTAGTCATGAAATATGGATAAGAAATTGGAAAATTTATCAACAATAAGCTCATATAAGTTCTGGTTCAGCAATAAACTTACAGATGGCATCACCATCTAGCCACCTTCCCTGCCCTTGTAAACAATCATGTCAATCACTAATCTTTCAACCAAATCAATAAATTAAAATCAGTGATATGGTAAATACAAATCTGAAGGATGTGAAAGCATACTTTTTGCACGTTAATATCTAGTAGTGATACACAGATCAGCCTTTTAATTCTCATGGTATGGGACTAAAAATGTGAATTAAAAACTCAGAAGGGTGAAATTAGTTGCTGAAGAATGAGAATGTAATACTCACCTTTGAAGAAAAGTTAAATTTGAAGCTCAGACAGTGCAGTGAAACAGGGCAAAGTAGAGGTTAGGCTGATGTGAAGGTTGATAAAGAATACATTAATAGAGGCTACTATGGAAATATGTGTTAATATAGCTTATGCTGTGGAAACAAAGGTTAATATGGTGGAATGAAGATTTCACTGGTTGAGAAATTAGTGTTTGGAAGAAGCTATAATTACTATAAAATTGTAATAAATGAAGGGCAAAGAATGCAGAATATATCCCAATATGAAAAGTGCACATAAACGAAAGGAGAGCCAATGAGGATCTTGGGAGAAAACTAAATGATAAAAACAAATGATTATGGTGATAACTAGTCAAGAAAATCATGCACCTTCAAATAGGCAATGCTTTCATTAGTGCAACCACCATTACCATACCAGGAGTTAATATTCATCACATTAAGGATGAAATGAAAGTAAGGGATCTCTATGTTTATAAGCAGTACTGCATCAGTTATTTACAGTCCAACTAGTTGGGTCTAATGTGAAGTTCTGAGGTACCTCTCAATCACATTGTTCAGGCTTTCTTTTTTTGTTTGGAAATTCTAGAAGCAGAGACGTTCCTAGTTTGATACGGGGCATGAGTCTTCTCGACAAACCCAAAATTAAATAACCGTTTCTCGAAACGATACTCTGTGTTATATCCAATTAAAACCATTACATGCCTCTTTACTCCCTCAAAAGTTCAAACACTTCTTATGAACAGCATTAAAGTTCAAAATAAAGACTGTCTCTTCATTCATAATAAGTACAAAAGAATATAATTTCATATTTTAGATACTTCAAGACAAGCATAACACATCTACCTTTTTCTGAATGTCTATAACAGTGCAAACCATTTCACGGGAATATGGCTGCCTTAGAATGTAGCGCAGAAGGCCAGGCTGGGGTTCCAGGAGCTCAGGGTTGTATGGTAGTGCACCCTTTAACTGGAACTTCAGGGTTACAGGGTCTAACTTCCAGGATGTGATGGATGGACTGTTGTGACCTAGATCATTGAAAGAGAGTTTATAAATATAGTTAGAAAAAATATGGGAGCATTAGCAACACCATTCATGATTAAACAAGACTTGAGTCACCCAAATAGTTTTCCATCAGAAGAAATAATGAAAGTATGTATAGAAGAACAATAAATATGAATCTTTTACATTAACACATCAAGCATAGCAAACTCCAAGCAACTACTGCATCTGCAGTGGGTGGTTTCCAAGTTTAGGACAGTGTATGAAAGGAGACAGTTGAGACTAACGTGAGAAAAGCATGGTTATTAGGTTTACTAACAGAAAAGACATTCTAGAGTGAGTTTGAATGGAGAGAACTCAAAGGGAACAAAGCATTTTAAATACCTGGGAGTAGGTATGGCAGCATAAGGGAACTAGTGAAAAATAGGTAAAACAGGACAAATTACCATTTTTATATTTAGAGAAAAATTAGCACACCAAAGGAATGAAACTGGAAATTAATTCCACTACACATTTCCCTCAGTAATAGGTGGTTTCAAGCACTGGTCTTCCTCAACCATTTGCCACTACCAAAAAGTAAAGAAAACAACAAACAATTACACAGACACCATTATAATACATATCATTACTTTACAGAAGATCATAACTGAAACACTAACCAGTGTGTTCCACAATAGGTCGGAGTTTTGGACGTGCCATTATTGACAGCATCTGGGCAGCTCTACGAAACTTGTCAACAAAGTCTGTCAGCAGTGATGCCAGTTTCTAGTAATGAAAAATTACCATTATCAGATATATAGGAAATATTTCAGTAAGTGAGTGATGACAGATTCACTTATTTCAAAAAGAGAATAAATCTTGTATATGAGGGAGATGGGTATGTAGGGGTGACGTGAACCTTGCAACCTTTGTCATGTGGAAATAAAACCTGCAAACAGGTGAAAAAAACTAAGAATATCTAATAAGAATATTTATGTACACTTAGTACGAATACTAAAATCTACCTAAAAAAGCACACGGTTTAATTACCAAATCGTACAGTTTGGGGAGAGTTTTACTCTCTCAGGGTCCCTATCTAAAACAGCTTCTTCCATTGTACAGCATTTTAAACTTCTTTATGCTGTCAGCATTCACAGTTTCTTCCCTTTGTTTATTCCCAAATCTTTCACAACTGTTAAATTAAAAAGTATTCCTTTGCATCTTTTTTTAACATGTTTCTTGCTTATTTTCAAGTTATGGCCTATAGCTGCTCAATTTCTTGTTCATTGATGACATAGCAAACTTACATTTAAAACTTTAAAGGTTAATATCAAGTGTCTTCCTACTCTTGTCTTTTCAGTGTTAGACAAATTAATGATCTCTAACCACTTGCTGAACCTTACCTCTCTTAATTCCAGTACCAACATTTTTACTCTCTCTGGACCTTCTTTATTAGATTTTTGTGCTTCTTTAACTGCTGTGACTAAACTTGAGGGGCGTATTTTGGTTTTGGGCTAAAACACAATATGAACAATTTGCATAATATTTCTTAATCAATGTATCTGCATGCAGCAATTTTTAATATTTCTCAATGAACAGGATTTCTCCTTATTTGTATTCCTAAGTTGGGGTTCTAGGAACAGCTTAGGTGTCATGTCGACTTCCAAATCCTTTTCACACCAATTCCTGCAACACACTGCTATGCAGCTACATAGTATTTCTACTGAGCCCTTCTTTCACCTTGTCCCATTCTCATTACTTGGCATTTACTTGGGTTGAATTTCATCATCCATGTATCAAACCAACTTTGGAGTTTGATCTTGTACCCTTGCAAGTTGATGCAATCCTCCTCACCTTTCTCCTTCCCTATGACTTTGGCATCATGCACTCAATATACAAGTATGAGTCCAACACCTCCAAAAAGTCATTTACACAGATCTAGAAAAGCAATGCCCCAGGACTAAACCCTGAAGCATACCATTGGTGACCTAGCCCATTTGGAGAAAGCTCCTGACATGGGTCCTGTATTCACCCTCCATTAAGATAATCTTCTGTCCATATACATATAATTTTAAGTGCTTAGAGTGCCTGGACACAGATGAACATCAAGACTAACACTGCCACGCCCAGCTAGAGACAAGCAGATATATTGCAACTTTCTGCTGTTATACTTATAAAAAAAGGCTTCATATCTTTTAACCTTTTCATATGGATGAATTTTGTCCAAAATGGTATCCTACACATAAAGACTTTTGGTCTCAGAACTTGACTTAAATTATATCATTCTCTTGAAATGATCAAAGACCCTGGCTAAGTTCAGATCTCTTGTCAAGCAAATCTTAAAAGCTAGTGCATAGTGGCATGTTTTGTCTGAAATACAAGCCTCTAAGCCTTTCAAAGTAGTATGCTCAGTGCATCTTTTAGTATAATAACCATTTAAGATGGTGAACTTGCATGGGTCTTCATAAAACAGGATATAAAAATACAGTTTATATAAGCGTCAACTCTATTGTATAGCCAAGTTTTGCACTGCTGCTGCCATGCAATTTGATCATAAGTGATAAAATGCAAGATTGAGCTTAGAGTCAGGTTAATCACAAGTAGGAAGGTGATGGGAATGAAGGTTATGTAAAACAACTGCTACAGTATCTAGAGATCACCAAATGCTGGCAAGATGATTTTGTTTTATTTTGTCTTCCTGAAAACAGATCACATACTAAAATAGAATATTAAATCTAGAATACTTTGACAAAATATCAAAATACCAACCCAATGTGGCCACTGTTTGTAGTCTGGAAACAGCTTGAGAAGTTCATTTACAATAAAATATCCAGGAAGAAGGGATGCATTTCGGTCAAATATTAAGTTCATGACATCATACAGTGCATCTACAAGATGTAACTGAGACCGCCGAAGATTGGTTGGAAGTTGCCGGGCACGGTCTAAGCACATCTGAAACACCATGGTATAGCATTCTAATTTACATAGTTATAAAGTTTATATATATTAACTTCTCAAGGATTTTGATCATCAAGTTTAACTTTACTATTATTCACTTACAACAGGTTTTTTTTCCTTACTTACAAACTTTAATAATTATAATAACTAGAGTAATCTTGAGCATCTCTCTATCAGTTAATAAAGACCTTGTAAACAAAACTACAAAATCATTTACCTTCATATTAAAGAATATACAAGTTTACAGCAATGGTTTTGGCAACATTACCAGTTGATTATCATTAGACCCTACACCAATCTCTAGAATTTCTAGAATAAACACTATTTTTCATACTACCAATCAGGGAACTCAAATCCTCTATCTTTCTCTCTGTGATACTGCTGCACACAAAATCATGTGTTGCAACTGTAAATGTGGTAGGTCCATATTACTTTGAAGTCCTTATCCTCAAAGGTTCTGACATGATTATGACAGGTTCAACTTTTATGCTTAAAAATTTCTCTCACAACCTTACCTTCATAATCTCACGAACTCCTTTGTAGTCAACTCCAGTTATTATTTTCTTAATGATACCAAATGCTGTTACCCAGAAGATGTCATGATCAGGGATGAGGTTTTCATTTGTTAGTAGACTAATGCAAACCACTCTGAAAGATGTACAATAGGTTTTTATATCATAGAGATGAAAATCAGATATCAGTCAAGTAATGAGTAAAATAGTACAATATTTACATGTGTAAGTACCCATTCAGCTCTGCTACATCAGTGGCACATCACATGCAGACCAAGAGGAGTAATGGTAATTCTAAAAAAAATCTTAGAATAGGAATGTACATTTATGGATTTACAAAAATCACATGATGAAGTAAATATAAAAAAGAAATATGGGACATTCTACCTTTCCATAGTGAGCATGGAATATTTTTTTACAAGATTTTAAGAAACAGGCTTGAGTGAGCATATGGAGGTATGGGTATGTTGTGAAATAGGGAGAAAAAATACTTCCCATGTACTCCCTACGTGTCGTAGAAGGCAACTAAAAGGGAAGGGAGCGGGAGGGCTGGAATTCCTCCCCTCTCGTTTTTAATTTTCCTAAAGAAGGAACAGAGGAGGGGGCCAAGTGAGGATATTTCCTCAAAGGCTCAGTCCTCAGTTTTTAATGTTACCTCGCTAACACGGGAAATGGCGAATAGTAAAATATATATATATACCCTAGCCTGAGCCAGGTACCCACTTTATCAACCAATCCCTAATGGTGGATGAACTGCTGGGTTGGCTATGAAGCAACTGCCACAACCAGGATTTGAACCTCAGTGCTCGACCCTGGGTGGCCCATGAATGCGTCACAGTCAGGAACACTAACCGACACACCACGAGAGTCCATGTAGGCAGCACATGAGAAGTGAGAAAGAGAGAAACATACTTGTATGTGAGACTGAAGATATAAGAGAATTTAACCTACTTTGCTGAAACTGTATTGGAGCTTGTAAGATGAGTCAGGGTCGAAGCCACAAACTGAGCACGATAAGGATTGTCCTGTCGAGCTAGCACTGATACAATAGTGCCAACTCCTGCCTCTTGTAATCGCACTGCAACGTCATTTCCTGTGGGTCTGAAATTTGACATAGCATTTCTAAATCAAATTGTACTGAGGCATTCTTTTCACAAATACAAATAAATATTAAAGAAAGAAGTGACTATAATGAAAGTGTAACACTGAATCATCATGACAACTGTCACACAAGATTTAGTATTTTGCTTGTTTGTTGGTTTTCCCTTAGCTTATGATAGCCTCACTACTCATTTGTTTTACATTTTCCATTTCAATCTCTTCACATTTCCCTTCAATGCTTTTCTGAAATTTACTTTCTTAGTATCCTGGTACCATTTTGAAAGTAACATAATAAGGTAAGCTGCGATCTATGAATTCTCCACACATTCTAATGTTGGTTTTTTTTTTTTTAAAAAACAGTAATAGAGCCAAGGTATGAAATATTAAAAATTTCAGGATGCTCATCTTCAGAACATATTTCAAAAACTTTGACAGTCCTTTTAAAATTGCTGAAATATCCAGAGCCAGACTCTATTTCCTCTGCTTCATAGCCATGGTCAATCCACCCCTAGATAGCCATGAAATTAACTGTAATATAATGGATGGAAAAATGTAAAGAAGCATAAACAAAACATTTCGAAGCATATGATGGCCACTCGACTCTGAGACACTAAACTGATTAAATCCTGGTAGTGTGGTAACTTACTTGGATGTTTCAGAGCCCTTCTGCCCTCCTCCTTGCTGACTATCCTGACCAGCATTTGCAGTGTTTGCTGCATCTATGGCTT
The DNA here is from genome assembly GCF_036320965.1 of Panulirus ornatus. Lineage (NCBI taxonomy): Eukaryota > Metazoa > Arthropoda > Malacostraca > Decapoda > Palinuridae > Panulirus > Panulirus ornatus. The sequence goes on along the minus strand of NC_092254.1, from coordinate 7,482,348 downwards.
CAGAGAATACATGCTGGAGGTCTTCACATACAGTGTTAAGGCGAGTAGAGTCTTTTTCAGACTTGGGTACTACCAACAAGTTGATGAGAGCCTCTTGAAGGGCATCCACTTTCTGAAACAAATTATAAATAGAAAGTGTTGCAGTCCCTTACAAATATCAACTTCTTTTATCCAATTTATCATTCTGCTCCTATCACTGCTTTCTAGGAAGAAGCTACTCCAAACACCATGGTCACAACATTTCATTCATCCATGCTAAACCACTCTTGCACACTTCATGACCAAGTCCTTCCAACTCATTTTTGGTATTCCCATACCTCATTTCTGGTTGCCTCACTCAGTAACATTACATATCATTCTAACAAAGTGTACGACTTTTAACGTTACATAAATATACCTCAAATTTCCTTGTGTAACTTGTTAGTAATACATTCCACACAAATGCTGCCTCAACCACCATGGTCTGTACATATCACACTCAACCATACTAACAACCACTTCAGAAACCCTCTGGCTCTGTCTTTTCAACTCATCACTGGGATTTACTTTCCCTTGTTTTTCATCACACCTCTCAAAAACTACAGATACTTCTGTCATTCATTCCACATCTTGCCAACAACACGAGAGATTTTCTTCTGTGCTCACAACTACTTCACACCTTCTCTGTTTACAATCCAACAGCATTCATCTTCATTTCTAAATGACAAAGATGTACACTTTTAGTGTTGTTCATACAAGCCTGAATCCACTTCATGTTAACCATACATCAGCAAGTCTTACTATTTTTTCAGTACGAGAAACCACGAAAGTTCAGTTTAGCTCCGCAGCACTGTAATGGTAATGTAATGCTTCAGCCAAGTAACATTAATAACTTCAGATGTAGTAGTGTAGATGTAGTGTAATTTTGCAATTCAATGAAAGTGTGTAATAAATAGATGAGAGCGTTGGAATGTGCATACTGCTAAACAGTGGAAAATATGGCGTCACATCATTGGGATGTAGCTTACAAAACAAAATCATAAAAGTTAATTTGAAAAAGTAATATATTGCCAATACAAGCAAATATTTCACTAGTTTACATGATCTCCCACAGAATTATAGATGTATTTCAACACCCATGCTGCAATACCCTAGGATTCCAGTAGACTTCTTTGTTTGGAGAGACCCCCTTATGTGAATTTTTCGTTATTAGCTCCATGATTACACTATTAAACTATGGCAGTAAATATTGTCCATTAATGAATTAGGCTGTTATTATATTTCAACTATTTATTATATTCAGTAGCTATTAACACTTTGGATATTCATAACCCTCACCACTATCACTTTCAATAAATCAGAATAATATAGGATGATCCACATTATAACCTCGCCAGTCTTATTCTTTTCAGTAAAGACATCACTGTTACAAGATATTCACTCAATTTTCAAGGTTATTAGCGGCCAATAAATGAATTATTACTTTACCAATTATGACATCATCCCAGTGAAAAACTCAATGCTTATCCAAAATTTTGCCACACGTATCACAATAAAGGGCTACAAGATTAATATAACCATGCAGGTGCTTAAGTTTTACTTCTCATTGAACAGAGTTTGATAATTAACATAAAAATTACGCAAGGAGAAAGTTGAGAACTACTTAAAACCTGCTAATAGGGGAACAGATCATTATATGAATTTGCAAAACTAGTGAACAACTTTAAACACAACACATAATGACGGTGGTTTAAAAACTCTACCAGCTGTGCAGTGACCAAAAAAACACCATTTGTTTCATCAATCTCTTACCAAGACACTCAAGAAGATTTCATTGATTCTACTTTCCATCATGACTGCCAAGTCTTCCATGCGAATTGGTAAATCACATTATTTTGTGACAAGTGACGAACAATCTCAGTGTCGTTACACTTCCTGCTCGTTAGGCAGTTTCTGCCAGCTGACCTCAGTGTTTTGTATCACCCACTACTGTAGTAGGAAGAGGCATATAATGGTACTTTGGAGCGGAAAAAAAAACTATGGTTTTACCAAATGGTAATTTCAAGGGTTAAATATTCCTTCATTGACCCAAACGCAGGAGACCCTATGGCTTATTAATTTCTTACCAAAATATCCATAAGAAGTTCATTGACTTTAGTTTCCGTCATGGTTGCTGATTCAGAAATCACCATATTTCAGAATAATACTCGTTTACTCTCATCACGCCTCCCTCGTTATGTAGTTTACCAATCTTTGTTTTTGTTGTTGTTGTTTACACTGACAAATATAGCCAGAAGAGATATTCTGTAGCTCGAGTAACGGCATTAATTCACTAGACAGTAACCGTGGTCAGTAGTATTTGTGACGAACGATAGATGACGCGCAGACCTTCTCTGTGTCTGGTCTGGAAATATAGAATTACACTCAAGAACATGGTAGGTACATTTAAATAGAGACAACTCATAATTCTTTTTCTTTTCAACAAACGGTTAGAACATTATTATCCACTGAGGAACGTGGGAAACAGCAAATATGTGAGAACGCAAGCAAGTATGAATATGTACATGTTTATATATGTCCGTGTATGTGTATGTATATGTGTATATGTTTATATGTATATGTATGTATGTATATGTGCGTGTGTGGGCGTTTATGTATATATGTGTGTAGATGAGTGGGTGGGCCACTCTTCGTCTGTTTCCTGGCGCTATCTCGCTGACGCAGGAAACTGCGATGAAGTATAATGATAATACTATATATATATATATATATATATATATATATATATATATATATATATATATATTCATTTATTTATTTATTTATTTTTATATTGCAGTAGGTCACGGTGACGCGCATGATCTAGTATTTGCTGATAATCACGAGGAAAAATGAAGCACGGTAAAGTCCTAAGTGCACTTTCGTGAGATTAATACATCCCCTGACGATGTATTAAAATCACTTGAACGTGCACTTGGTACTTGTCGTGTTTAATTTTTCCTTGTGGTTATCAGTGTAATTGATATATGCAAAAAGCACACGAGTAGCGAGTGTGCATTAAGATGCAGGGGACACCACAAGAAAACGCTTCCTTCTGGTTTTACCTTCATATATATATACCTTCATATATATATTTACCTTCATATATATATAATTGCAGAAGGTCAGTGCTGCGCGTGATCTAGTATTTGCTGATAACCAAGTGGTTATCAGCAATTATGTGTGTGTGTGTGTGTGTGTGCGTGATGGGCAACAAGAGCTCAGTTAAAGAAAAGGAGAAGCACTGAAGATAGTTGTAGAAAACAGGGTACGAGGATAAGACGAGTGAAATTAATTGATTGGGAGACCTGTGATTGACAGACTGGTAAGAAATATATAAAATGGGTATACATATGATTCGTATAAACCCAAAATTGTTATAGCTTAGAATGTATGTACAAGCCTCTTGTTACAATGAGACTACATTCTCTTCCGGGCCAGCTGTAAATAACAAGCGTTTTTCCTTAATCCTATGAAAACATATGATAAACATTTAACCTTAATGCTGTACTGTAAATGTGAAATTCATGACTTTTTCTTGAATACACCCAAATTAGCAACAAACACGATCGTTTAGGGAAAACTTAAAATTTGAGCGAGTTCAAGGGGAGATATTCTCTCTTCAGTCATTATAGTTATAATATTCATCATTATTATTATTGATATTATTATTACTATATCATTATTCGGCCAGCCTTAAACCTAGCTTGGATAATTTGATAGGACACCTGAAAAATGCCAACTTCACTACACCATCAAACCTACATCAAAATTGCACTCTCATCTTCACTGACTTGCATCATCACTCCCCCTTTATGTTTTCTACATCCATAGCTCACTGCTTCTGGACTTGAGCCTAGTTCACAGCTCTTCATAACGCCCTCGTCTTCGCTAAGTTCAGAGCTGGCCTTCCACCTGGCATGGGTCATTTTATGTCCATCATACTCTCCTTCACTGAAAACGGCCGCCATCATGACTTAACCCTCATCGTCACTGCTAAGGTAATCATAAATGCTTCCTGTAACTACACCCTTGATTTACACTGACCCGTGTCAGTGATATGAAGAGTGTAGTTGTTAGTCATTACTACTTCTCGTAACTTAAAACCCTCCATATCACTCACCTTTGACCTTACTATTCTGGATTACAGGTGAACTTTTCCATAGACAGACGTTGTTGTACAACTCCGGGCAGGACCCCAAGGTAAAGGTGACTTTTTACTCGCGTTGTTATGGACACGGACTAAGCTGAAGGATTCGGGCACGAATGGCTGAAATGGGTCATGATGCCATACTTGGAACCTCAGCAATATGACAACCGAAGACCTACCTTTACAATTCACCTTAATGCACAGGACAACAGATCAGTCCAAAGCAGCATTGGCAGTAGACAGCACTGACTTTCCCAAAACACTCAACAGTATGAATGAGTCTGGCACATCACCGCACACTTTTTGACCTTAGGAGCCCAACGTTAAGATCCTGACGGCTCTGTCTCTAACGGAGTTACTCTTAGCAGGAGTCTCTCTTCAGCGGCCTACCCCAGGGAACTTGCTTGGGACCAGTTATGTTCGCTAACCAATACTGACAGTTGTTAACTGTCAGTTAGATTAAAAAATTGTCAGACATACTCGATGAATCATTTATCATTTGAAAAAAGAAAAAAAAATATGCTGACGACTGTGCAAATATTGTATGACAACCTGAGTTAGTAGTGGTATTCTGATATTCCGACACAAGATTGTAGGAGAGTCTGCAGAAAAGGTCACAAACAAACTCGATTTATTTTATGTTTACTCTGACAATTTGTATAGTATAAAAGTTACAGTTATAACATTTACATATTTTCATTATACAGGTCGAGGAAATGAAACACTGACGGGATGAATATGTTGTATCAGGCTGGCACAGCAGCCTTGTGACTAGCTAAGGATGATGATGATGAAGGCAAGATTTACAGTATGATGATGGATGTGATGACTGGTATGCTCAGGTACATGTTAATGTTGACGTCTGCTGTCAGCTGATGATGCTAACGACGCCACCATTCGGGTCTTTGGTTCCCGCAGCAGGTTGTTCACTGCAGCTTGGAGTGTGTTCGTGCAGCTGTGAGGAGCGATGAGGAAGCCTTCCTGAAGGTCCGTAGGAGGGCTCGCGTGGCCGCCTTCAACGCCCACCACAGAAGCAACATCACCACCACAGCGGCCGCCGTCAGGACGGCAGCCACGTCCAGCAGGAGGTACTGGTGGAGGGGCATGCTTGCCGCACGTGACCGCAAGTGCGGAGCGCCGTCGTACCGCAGAACATGTTCGCTCCAGTACACGGCGCGGTCCAAAGGTGACGTCTCCTGGTCGCGCAGGAGTCTGGAGCGTTCAGCCACCCTCCTGCCGTAGCCCTCGTCCTTTACAACACTTGTGATGGCGTCATATACGGCCTCCTCTGTAAGGGTCTCCAACGTCAACTCTTTACCTAACCCAAGAGTTACCGCCTGGCGCACGTTGAGGTGCTGGTCACTCATGAGCGGCAGTCCTACCACAGGCACGTTGTGGTACACGGCCTCCTGCAGCGACAGCAGTCCGCCATGCGTCAGGAAAGCGCGCACGCGCTCGTGGCCAAGGACGTCTTGCTGAGGGAGCCAGGAGTGTGTCATAACGTTGGGCGGCAGGTCAGGGATGGCGCCGCCCTCCCACTTCCACAACACCCGGTAAGGTAGACGAGCAAAAGCTCTGACCAGAGACCCACGCACGGACGACGGCAGCTGTTCGCTGCGGATGGTCGAGCCGAGACTGAAGAGGACCACAAGCACGGGAGACGAGTCCAGGAAGTGACGCAGCTGCGGGTCCTGCAGGGGGAGTGGCGCACGGCAGTGCATGGCACCCACTTCCACTACGTTAGGCATGAGAGGGCGCGGGTGGCCCAGAGAGTAGTGGGAGTTGACGAACACCATCGACACGTTCTTCTCTACTTCGGACAGTGACACCGTCGGATCACGCAGGAACCTCTGCACCACACCGTCCAACCGGTTCAGGACAAGGTGACTTCGCAGGTAAGGACTGATGAACCTGTGGGAGGTAAAGGATAAAGTATGAACAACACCTTCACACTGTTCATGGCGAGTGTGACCACAATGTTATCATATATATAATTTACTGTACATCGTAACAACACTAGAGGAGCGGCACCAAACTTACCGGACGAGGGTGTTGACGGTTCTCTCCCAGAGCGTCATGTGGTCGCCGTAGCTGAGATACTGGTTGGGTATGTAGGCCGGGTTCTCAGGGTTGCCCAGCAGGTCTGCAGTCCATGGGGTCAGACCAGACGTGGTCACGTAGATGAAGGGAACCTTGTGCTTGAGGACCAGTGCCAGACCGCACTCGTTCATGAAGGCCGGCAGGAGAATAAGGTCAGGCTTGGTCACCCAAGCGCTCTGCACGCCGGGGTCACGCAAGAAGGCGTCGCAGTATTCCGGTAAGTTACGGAGAACTTTCTTCATCACCTGAGAGTTGACGTCTTTGCCGGAGCTCGCCTCACGCATTTTGAACACGTCGAAACCGCCCGTCACTTTCTGGACGGTCTGCCAAGCCTCGCTGGCGACCAGGTCGGTGTAGGAGCGCGAGACATTAGTGGGTCCTGCGTGTAGCGATGCCACGGTCACCTGGTGGCCACGGCGACCCAAGGACTCAGCCAGAGGCGTCAGGATGTTCTTATGGGAAGGAGAACCCAGCGGCAGTACCATCAGGACACGGGACCCTTCAGTCACTGCTGCCAGAGAAACCAAGACAACAGTGAACCAATTCATGGTAAAGGAAAGTCTTGAGCCAAGTGTAGGTTTTCAGGATGACCTGAATTCAGAGCTAGAGTGTGGTGAACTGTCTAGCGTGAGGAGGGTAGTATCATCTGAATGGTGGGCGTGTAGCGCGGTATTATATACCCACGGTGAGGTGGGTGGGAGGGAGGGGCCAGAGGTTGTCCCGGCGCCATTGGTCATTCTTCCCACCTCTGTCAGCATTACCGCCTGCCACACCACGTCAGTGTATGTGCACCACATCACGTACAGTCGTGCTTGTCACTCCACATACACGTGCACAAGTGCAGAGTGGTTAAAAGGAAAACTTCGTCATATGACATAATGATATGGAAGGAGGAAATATAGCTATAATTGTTCAAAGACTGACAACCCACCAGCTGGATCGTTTAACAAAGACGTAGGTCGGCTATACCTTTGATAGGTCTCGTGCTGTTTATAATTACGTCGATCGAATAAACCAAGGACAACTTCCTGTATTTGCGTCGGCCGGTTTACTAACTCATCTCATTAGCATATGTTATTCAATACTGGGTGTCACTTAATTTTAGGGGAGAATAGTCGACGTAAGTGTTACTCTCAAGCGTATTCATCACAGTTAAGTTGTTGTACGAGCCTCACCTTGGTTTAGTAGGGACGTGCTGTTCACCCCGTGGAGCTTAGAATTAGGCAACGTAATAGGCGGCGGACAGCCCCAGCCGTTGGAGTGACTGACACTACGACCAGCGTTCAGACTACCACCAGCGCTCAAGAGTCGTGGGACATACCGGTAAAGTTCTTCTCAAAACAATCGTCAGCGGTAATGGTTTCATTCAATAACAGTGGTCGCTTCTGTGTGATCAATCACTTGTTTCACCATCCCATATGCTGTGGGCAAGACATTACAGACAGTCGACAAACTTCGATTGTAATGTAATGGTTTAAAAAAAAAGTGACTACATGGCAAATAGGGTTTCCTTCCTACGGAAACATTTGCACCGGACCTTTTGCCTTTGTTAAAATTGTACAACAGTAATATCAAGACAGCTGATAGTCCCAGGACTCATATGAATGTTGCTTGAATGGAAAGCTAGCATGAAAACCAAACTTCTCTCTCAATACGAGAACGAGAAGTGGTGATGCTTGTAACAGGTCTCTCTCATTACCTCTACCAATGGAACGTGTGTGATACATGTCATGTATGCTTTCCTTACGTGTATGTTGTATATGGGCGAGAGTTATGCTAGGAATGCATGAACACGGTGTTGTACTCGACTGGCAGTGTGGTGAAACAGGGAAATGAGTCAGGTATAAGTTTTTCCCCCTTGGAACAAGAACCAAAAGTGTTGTGAGACCAGGGCGGAGGAGTGTTATTTCACCTATAACTTAAACTACGTTGGTTAAGGTAAGTTTAAATAGATTTAGAAACTGTTATTTCACCTATAACTTAAACTACGTTGGTTAAGGTAAGTTTAGATAGATTTAGAAACGCTAAGCCATTACGCAGTTTAAACGATATAGATTTCATCCACAAACCTTGTCATATTTACTGCTCCTCTCATTAAGAGTGAACGAATACAAAACTAATGAATTCTACGCAGTTTCCTGCGACGTACTTTCAACGAGTGCGTGCCATGATGAATGTTATAAGTTCATGGCATGCAGTGCATGAGCCGTGTGGGAGCGCTTATAAATGTCGGAGGCATGGTCAAGCCTAGTAGTGACTCGGAAAAAAAATAAATAAATTTACACAAGTGCGTATTTTCCCAAAGGTTTCTTTAGCCAAAGTTTTGAGGAAGTTATTTTTTTTTTGTAGCTATAGTATACATGTACAAGCGGGATAAATGATAATTATGGTGAGGATAGCAGCGTTGGTGAGTGGGGAGGGACAGGGCGGAGGAAGACACTTGATCACTTGACTGACACCTGTTGTACTTACCCTGTGTTGTCGTTGATGACGGCGTCGGTCATGCCCTGTGTGATGAGAACACTTTACAAAATCACGAGAACGAAACTCAGAATGCCATATTATGCTGGCTGCCACTGCCTCTCCTACGGTGGTCGGGAGTCTGTGAGGAAGATTGACGGCGGCGTCAGGAAGCGTCTTTCGGAACCGTCCAACCCAACATTTATATACTTTCAGCCTAGAATCTTGTATATAGCTTAAACACAGCGCATAATGTGACATGCATTTTAACACGCACCAAAGCATAACCTCAAGGCCAACAGTGTTGGGCTTCTTGCCGCCGTTTCTACTGGGTTGTTCTTGTTGTTGCTACTGTTGCTGTCGTCATTGGTCAGCACGTTCTCTCCAGCGTCCAACCCAGACACCAGCATGAAATCAGTGAGACGTATTAATCTTTTCTTCTCTTTTTAAGGCAATTCAAAGGCTAGGATTAGCGTTGAAACAATTAGCAAGTTGTTTGGAATCAGAACACCGTTTTCTGGCTTCACCTACAAATTTCATCTGAAGAGCTAAACCTTCAATGACCAGATTTAAGTTAACCACTCCAGCACAACTGTATGATTCAACGATCGTTCATATAAATCATTCGATGTTTTTTAGTATGTTTCATAATATGTTTAGGTACTCTGCTGGTATGCTTCAAACTTACACTATTTTCCCACAAATGAAACCTAGTTGAAGGATAAATTAGGGATTTGCTTGTTTGATTTAGTAACTCCTTGAATTACGTGGGTGCTTAAGTTTTCAAAGGTGAAGGTTCACTGATGGAAAGGGATTATATAAGTTTAAGTCAGGTGACCAGTTTAGTGCATCAATCTTTACTTTAGGTATACAGTGTGTGGTATAGTTATGATGTCTTTGTCCATTTAAGTGGTGTTATTTACGAGTATGTAGTATATTCTCTTGGCAATTTTGGTGTGATATATATATATATATATATATATATATATATATATATATATATATATATATATATATATATACTGCGTAGAGTAACTTTTTACCAGACCTCACCCGCTTCCGAGCAGACGCTGTTAGACAAGTGTATGGCATACCGATGATGCAACAGCCTAAACAAATGCAAAAAAGAAATGACAGAAAAGTGGAGCGGTCATGGGAATCTACGTGAGGATATATATATATATATATATATATATATATATATATATATATATATATATATATATATATATATATATATATATATATATTTTATTCGCCATTTCCCGCGTTAGCAAGGTAGCGTTAAGAACAGAGGACTGGGCCTCTGATGGAATATCCTCACCTGGCCTCGTTCTCTTTTCCCTCTTTTGGAAAATAGAAAAAAAACGAGAGGGGAGGATTTCCAGCCCCCCGCTCCCTCCCCTTTTAGTCGCCTTCTACGACACGCAGGGAATACGTGGGAAGTATTCTTTCTCCCCTATCCCCAGGGATAATATATATATATATATATATATATATATATATATATATATATATATATATATATTATATATATATATATATATATATATATATATATATATATATATATTATAGTCGCTGTCTCCCGCGTTATCGAGGTAGCGCAAGGAAACACGAAAGAATGGCCCAACCCACCCACATGCATATATATATAGAGAGAGAAAGAGAGAGAGCGTGTGTGTTTTTCATTAATGAGGACATGAGACGGATACACACACAATTACATTCTTGTCATATTTTCACCTCGATTAACTGTCTATTCTTAGTTGTTGCCCTGCATGTTAGTTGTTGTTGCTTTCACCGCTTACTTAGCAGTCGCCATTAAAGTCATATGGTGATAGAAGTTCTCATAACTACCGAGTATCACTTGCTTAAGTTGATACAAGACGAATTGCATCGATAGTTACTTGCAGTTGGCAAGTGTGACTTATGTTGCAGAAATATTTGAAACGTAAAGTATCATTATATTTCAGCAGGATTTGTTATCATACATCAGAGACAACGTAAATTAATCAACATTTGACTCTGTTGAGGTTCACTATGGCTTGAATTGTCGAGCGTCGTAACAAACAATCATTTGAAATATCCGGTGTCTTCTGTATAAAGCGATTTAGCAGAAACGCTTTGGAATCGATGGCTGGCAGTCGCCGAAAGCAAGGCAGTGCAGTTTTACCAGTTGTCCCAGTTTTGACAGTGGATACCTTGTTCATCTTTGTTAAGAAGAAAAAAAAAAGTTCATACCAAAGGAAAGGTTCGTTGGCTGGCAATTTCGGCTGTAGGCCTATCAGTTGCCAGGATTGTCAAAGCCATCATCGTCTACTTGTTACGACAGACGAAGAATCTTGGACACCGGTTGTTCAAGGTAATTCTAAGATCACGTACATATAACTATTCCCGGAGTCTCTGATCCATAATTATGTGGATTTATAAGAAAAATCTATGTAGATACTGACAGAGTTTATCGTGGTCAAGATGTTTGGCTAACAAAATTCTAGTACGGTTGAAATGCTTGGCCTGCCACGTGCTGGTGAAGGTATTGAAGGATTAAAGTTAATATCTGCATGTTTCTTCCATAAAAACTTTAAGAAACTGTTAAAAATGCTCGATTTGAACTACCTAGGCTGTATAATGTCCTATCGGGACATGGTTCTGTGCATGACATTGAAGGTCTTTGCAACATTAGAGGAAAGCTTCGTGGAAAACATCTTTACAAAGCTGATACTCAAGAACTCTCTCTCTCTCTCTCTCTCTCTCTCTCTCTCTCTCTCTCTCTCTCTCTCTCTCTCTCTCTCCTTGGTAGACAGGCAAGAATTTCCACGAATTTCAGAAAAGAACACACAGTGGCAAAAAAAAAAAAAACTACATGGCTGAAAACGAGGAAAGCCTTGAGTATGTACAAATGGACTTGAAGATTCGATGAAAAAGATAAATGATGAACCACAAGCTGACGGAGAAGAACTGATTTGTAGCTACACGACTGTTTGAGTATGATAGTGGGACCTAAATTTAACACTTAGTCCTTAATTGTCAGATGGCGTAACTGATGAAACGGTTCCAAACTCTGAAATACAAATGCTATGAGTCCATAGAAATGACTAATGCCGAGTCCATAGAAATGACTAATGCTATGAGTCCATAGAAATGACTGGTTAACAATCTGGATAAAAGCATAAGAGGAGTGACTATTGATTAAGAGAGGGGAAGTAACTTAGATGTTTCAAGGAATATACGAAGGCCCAGTTTCCAGTGACAAACGGAAATTGGTAAGTGATGGCGACGAATCGTTTTTCGTATAAACAAAGAGGAGTGATGGCCATGGATGGAAGATTTATCAATAAAGATTACACAGAAAAGAAAATATCTTTTAACTAATTTAAATTGAAAGTCATACAAGTTAGATTTACAAGACGTTTGACCGCAGTTGGTTGGTGTTAGCTATTTGATGTAAAAACACATTGTCATTTCGGGTAAAAGTGTGTGATGGAGGGAGGAGGGGGCTTGAAAGACCAAACCCAAGCTAGGCTAAGTACATTTTCGCAACGCATGCGTTTACTGACGTATGGCATATACTCTGGCTTAATAAAGGTTAGCCCATGATGGTCATGTAGTCCGAAAATATATTAAAGTTGTGTTGCTGTATCATCAAAAATTTTCAAAGACGTGAACTGATGATGATAAAGAGGAATTTGTAGTATTCCTTAACCATAACCTCATTTTCCGAGTGGACACCCTCAATCCCTTGGGCGCTTACGATGATACTATCATTGAACAGGACTGTGCTCAAGGGGCTCTATACTAGAGGTTTTAAGATATGAAATTTTGGTAAAGCTGATTTACTCTTTCAAGGCCCTGTTGTTGTCTTTTAGTTAAGCGTAAGTATTTGAAACATTTTTATCGTGTGGATTTACCGAGATGGTAATCTTGTGACAGCTGCATCAGTTGACAGGCGACTGGATATGAGTTTAGGAAAGTGGTAAGAAGTAAAACTAGCCGTATGGAAAGTTAATACATGAAATAATTTTTCTTTATGCGATGTCATCTTTGCATAGAGTCAGCATATGATAATGTACCTATAATCTAGGCATTTTTACATCAGATTTTTAGATATGATTCTGACATCGTAACTAGCGTCTGCTGCAAAGGAAATATATGCAGGAGCTTCGTTATTTCATATTTACTACTTTTTACATGTTCAATCTCTGTTCTGATCAGCGTCAACTCTACTTCGGTTCTTTCTGTCGGGTAGCTCCCCTTTCTCTATCCTTAGTTTCGATTTGATGAAAAGCCGCTACATATCTTTCAGACATGATTGTAGTAGTAACATTTTAATTTAGTGTTTACCCTTTTCCTAGGCTTCATTTGTTCACGTACACATAAAGATAACATACACATCATATGCCTTGCGTTCACGTCATGTAGTCAAGGGATATCACAAATCTGTAGATGACGCACATTCCTGGCTCTCGTAATCTTCCACGACACGAAGAAGGTGGACGCCCATACGCACAGGTGGTACTCACATTTGCTGTAATATCCGACGGACCGGTTTGTTTACGCATGTTGCAAGGACACTCGGGGTGACCTTGCCTCAGGTGGCAACAACCCTACGTTTGCCTCGGAAGTGAGAGAGAGAGAGAGAGAGAGAGAGAGAGAGAGAGTAAAAAAAACTTGGTATTTCCCTTTTTTTTCGGGCCTCTAAACAGTCATGAAGTGGTGCATATTTTTGCCTGTCTTGCCAAGACGTCCAGCGCACGCAAGCACAAATGACGCATGTGGGGTTAGGTGGAAGCTCGAGCATTCATGTAGTAATGTAGGTCATACTGATCCTACATAAGAACCATTTTACCTCCAACGTCAAATTTCTCATGCGAAATTAGTTTGGTGTACGCTAGTAACCCTATGATGAAACATTTATTAGATTTATAAATTATATGACATCTTGCTGGAAATTCCTGCCTCAGCTGGATGCGTCATATCTTTCCCTCAGAATGATCGCTATTCTTGTGCAGTTACGTCCATAATTGATTTCACTTCTGATCTTCCCACACGTATGGGGTCTATCATGCTCCGTAACTAAATAGATATTGTTTCCAGGCTTGTTCCATAAGTTAGCTTTTACAATTGCTGACATCAGTAACATATGACCTATAAACAAATAATGCTAAGTTGACCATGGAAATTCTATATGAATTCTGTAATCAGATATCAAAGACCGCACCTTTTGGCCCAAGTGTTAGCCCACATTCTGATACAGTCGCGTGAGAAAAAATCTTGTTCCGTTACCAGTGATTTACAGTTGTGTGGTTAGCAAAACAACTGGGAAGGGAATGAAATTCGTGTGGAAGTTGCGGTAGAAAAAATTTAATCTTATGGAAGTATTTTATGTATTTTAAGAAAATTTATAATAATCGAGCAAATGCACGTCCTTGATCGTTGCCAGCTCATATTTTATGGGGCCATGTTTGTCCTGACTCGTGTTGACTCGATGGGTTTGGCTGCAGTTATTCTACGAAGACTTTGATCATTCTAAGCTGTCAACAATAAAGTGTATGTAAAAGAATAATTTCTTTTGTTCAACAAGTCATGAGCAAGTTTATATTGTCAGTGAAGCGACACATCAAACATACAGATCGGTTTAAAACATAGTCGATCAGCTGTTTACCGGTTTCCTGTTTATATCAACTAAGTAAAATGTTATTATAACCTTTGCGCTGACTCTGACCCACGGGTTGCCATGTTGTTCTTCAGACAGCTTAAAGGATACACTTTTGCTCTTCAACTTGTATGTTGTTTATCATATTTTACGGCATGGTTAACTGAAAGATATTTTTGTTGATTCCTGTGTGGTCCTGTCTGTTCGGCGACCTCTTGTCTAACGCGTTAGATTAATCATTGGGAAGACAATTAATATTTGCCGAGGTTAATCGTGAAGGAAATTAGGTTAAGATTGGTGGTGTTATTAAGTGGATCTTTTGTTTCTGTACTGTTACTGGGATATGTTGCTGTTGTGTAACTAATCGTTCAAACACACACGTATTTCGACTAAACAAAAATCTTTGATATTCATCTGATTTGAATTCAAATATTGCAGCTGACAAAGTTCCAAACGCTTTAACATTTAAGATACGTTTGGGTTGTTTCTTAGAGGCTGAAAATTTACAGGCGACCTATCTCGAACATTTTCCACTCAAGATATGTAAGCACAAAGAACCAATATTTGTGAAGTATTACTGAGCGCCATGTGTTCAATGATATGATCTGGCCAGCTGGTCTTCCATATCATATTATAATTATCTCTGCTAAAAGGTTATTCTTAGACAAGTGTGTATGCCTCTCAAAGGCAAATACGTAGCATATACTTCTTGAGAAGCAACCAAATTATGACTAGGCTAATAATGATCCAGCCAGTATTAATTTGCTCCAAGGCGAAGGGAATTCGTTTGAAGGCATTTAAAAACATACAAACTGCTGTGAACCTAAGCTGCCATAACCTTAGGACGGTTAAAACAATTTGTTTCGTAATGCCTTGTGGCACTGCTTTGTGTTCTGGTGACATGTGAACTGTCAGCCATGCACATGCACGATTTAAGGGTTTTAAAACTCTTGGAAGAATTTCGCAGTGGCTGGCTGTAAGGACGAAATTTACCTAGTTTGTAATGGTGTGTCTGTTTCTCAGTGTAGGAAAAAAAAGTTTTTGGCCTTGTCATAGGTCATAGGTCAGTGGAATCGAAGGTGTGGTGATGATTGCCTTAGAAGTGCAGTGATGACGACCTTTGCAGTGAAGATGGGGTGAAGTGAAGAAGAGAGCAGACGCTACAAGTCTTAAACAATATATGGATGATTAAGCAGTTATGAATTCTTGCATTCGGCAAATTTTGTTAGTATACTTCGATTATATCTTTTTCCCTTTGCCATGTGGGCGATCTCGTAGTACTTTGCCCCTGTCTCAAGCTTTCTCTCGTTTCACGTACTAAAAACTACTGTAATTATTAGATAATTAGGTTTGAAATAAATCAGTTCAAAGAAAATTATCATTTCAAACTGAACGTTATGTGTGATGTACAATTTCCTCCTTTAATACCAGTAAGTACCAGTCACAGTTTATTATTTTCTCTCCAGAATGAGATCGAATATATATATATATATATATATATATATATATATATATATATATATATATATATAGTGCTGTCAGTGGATTGAATCAAGGCATGTGAAGCGTCTGGGGTAAACCATGGAAAGCTGTGTAGGTATGTATATTTGCGTGTGTGGACGTATGTATATACATGTGTATGGGGGGGGTTGGGCCATTTCTTTCGTCTGTTTCCTTGCGCTACCTCGCAAACGCGGGAGACAGCGACAAAGTATAAAAAAAAAAAAAAAAAAAATATATATATATATATGCTGAAAACGAAAATATCTATCACTTTCAATGGTAAAGCTGCAAGAAAGTCTGTGATGAAATACTTGCTAGTGATAGGTGAGAGAGGCTTGATGTCACAGTGGGAAGTGACGCACTAATTCACGAGTGTTGCCTTACATGCCACAGCTCGGGTTTACACTTCTTGCAATACTTGGCATGACTGAGGACCTTGACCTCTTCCTTTGACCTTGAGTTACATTACTCAGCGTTACATTCACTGAACGGAGTAATCGTGTATGGTACGGTTTTTATTGACCGACCCAGATTCTTTTCTACCGCTGTAAGCCAGTCCCCGACCACCTCGGGAGATTAGGAACCCATAAGAAGGTCGTCCAGGGCGAGTCCCTTGTTGCTAACTGGAGACAGCCTGAGTGCCACCATAATCGCTGCGAATCCCATTTTCCTCCTGCGTGCCAAAGGACAATTTGGGATATGAAGTTTTTCTCGTTTTATTTTTTAGGATTCCTCATTCAGATGATTGCTGCTTCTACTTTCTGGCTCCTACACAAATTCTTCCATAGTGTTATTATTATTATTATTATTATTATTATTATTATTATTATTATTATTATTATACAACCCTAGGACCTCTTATCCAGGGACTCCAGCAGTCCTAAGACTGCGCTATGCTCAGAGGCACAGACATGATGGACTCGTTTGAAACAAGAAGCTCTTTGATGAGGTTTTCCTCTCGTGAATTAACGATGATGTAGCCTCGCCTATACGACTCTTTACTCGTTTCAAATTTAGTCAGTATTTAATGATAGATATTTGCTAAATGGACATTAATCGGTTCTTTCCATAGCCATAAGTCTTGTCATGCAGGTCAGCAGTGTCAAGATGCAGGCCTATGCTACAAGTAGGCATGTATACCATATGTAAAACCATTCGTTATATAGACAAATGCAGCAAACTCAAACTCATTTCATATATATATATATATATATATATATATATATATATATATATATATATATCCTTTTAATGTACGATGAGCTTAGAAATTATCATTATCATTAAACATGTGGATACTGTTTCTTTGTGTGCATGTCAACCGTTCTCTCGTCCCCATGTTATTGTTTGTTGTGTTTGCTTACGTTAGCGTGAACTTGCGAGGGGCAGCCTTCTGGGAAGGGAGCTTGTGTTATGGTTGTTCGGCACCGATTCTGACGTCAAGTGGACGCCATTTCCTGGTGTGTATTACCGTAAATTCCGGCGAGCATGGTGTCCTAACTGTGTGACGGCCATCCATTGCGTAAGTTTAGTATCCTTGGCCAGACATTTGACGCTAAGATTTATTTTACCTCAGAGCCATCCATTGTGGTGTTATTTTAACAGAAGGCACTCACATTAGATAAAGACAGACTGTTGAAATGATAGGGGCTGAAGGAATTTGGAAGATAGACCCTTAAAATGATGGAGCGCTGGAGGAGTTCAGAACTCTCGCCCCTTAACGTATCAGTAAGTCACTACTAACTCATGCGAGGAGAAACAAAAGCGGGACACAAACTCATTCGGTTTTGAGAGTGTTCGTGGAACATATTCCTGGTTAACCCAGACCTCATTTTTGCCTTAAATGCGAGCTGTTTGTTGGCGTTGTGTGTGTATGTGTGTTATTCATGTATGCTACACACGTAGCTATAAAATTCCAGGGATTTATGTTGGTCTGGGAAATGTTTCTTAGCCATTAGTTCAACAGATGTGTTTCTACACACTGATGGATGCCAGTTCACGCCATGCAAATTGAGCATTTATTGAACTAAACGTGCCTGAGTTTGGCGGGCTGTTAGTGCATCCTTTACAGGTATAGTAACAACCGTAGACCAAAAATGTCTGTGGCAGGTGCTCAGAACGTCACTGGATTAGATTTACGAATATAATGTGACGGGTCAAGGCCTTTTGTTTTGCGATGGGTTCACATGTGTCTTCTTTATGGACAAGTCTAGGTCTTCTGTTATGTGACGGTCCAGATCTTAATGTTGTGTAATGGGTCTGTGTCGTTTGCATATGACGGGCTCAGATCTTTTGTTATGTGACAGGTTCAGGTCTTCTGTTACATGACAGGGCCGAGTTTTTCGTTATGTAACAAGTGCTGGACATTAGTTACGTGACAGGTGTAGTAGGCATATTGTTATGTGATGGTTAGTCATTTTTCATTTGACTGGTTTAGACGTCTTCTTCGGTGAGGGGCTGAAGATCACCATGTTTCATATTTGCCATCGGGAATTTTAGTCATTATGTATAAAGTGTAGTGGTGTTACTCGTTCCTGATTCGACAGGCGAGCATTTACATACTGTCCACTTCACCTTAAATCATGTATAGCTGGGGAGCTACCAAGAACTGCAGCAAACGGGCGAGAGGGGTGGGGGTGGGGGGATGTTGGTGTTGCTGTTTGTGTTTATGCTCTTGTTGCCCCGTCCCTGATACTTGTATATTGTATATATGTACTTAGTCTTTATTCTCATGTATGTGCACACACACACACACACACACACACACACACACACACACACACACACTAGCCCATGCCAGGAATTTGAGAATGTGTACGTCTGTTAGTGTGGTTGTTCGTGTTATATGTATGCTCGTGTCCCTGCATGTACGTGTATGTGCATGTGTGATAGTGTGTGTGTGGGTGTTTATATAATATTTGGTACGCATGTTTGTCCCGTTCTCGCTGGTGTGTGGACGCGCCTAGGTGCGTATAGTTAGGCCTTACGTAGGTCACACTGATACATCCAGCTTGAAGTGAGTGAGTTTGATGAGCAGGAGGCCTTCATGGGGACCAGTTTTTGTCAATGACTGCCAATTTGTACTGTACGGGGGAGAGAGGTCTGTAGCTGTGGGTCTCCCCCATCCGTTGACGATACTTTCACCTATTCTGATATTTTGACATTTACCTAGCGCGTGGCGCTTACCGCAGGAAAATTTGAAGCCGTGGAAGTTAGTTACACGTTGTCTAGGGTTACGTGTAAGACAGAGAGCGTGTGCGTTTATAGAGTGAATGCCAGCTGTCCGTGCAGAGAGAAAAGACAGCGACCAGAGCCTGGTTGGGGAATTTGTCAACCACTGTGTGTGAGTGTGTGTGTACCTGTTTAGATACATGACGACGGAGCTTCACTTTTATGAAACCTCAGGTCTTATCCACAGCTCTGTTGTTGAAGCATTGCTCCCTCGCGTTCCTTCGAACACTTATTTTTTTGTTAAGCGTCCAGTTACACCCCCCATGTTCTACATTTCCTCGTGACTTCAGGGAACTATACTGACGTCGTCATGGCCTCCTGGGAAGTCGGTATGCAGTTATCATGCCTCTCTTTTCCCTAGGGCATTCCTCCCCGTAAGTCTGGATCCATTATTGTGTTCTTGTGGATTTTGTACCGTAAACCTCCTGGCGTTTTCTTTACTATTACCATTTGTTTGTTACGGGGAGCGAGTTTACACTCATGTTGCCCTGTGACTTGATTTTGCAATATATATATATATATATATATATATATATATATATATATATATATATATATATATATATATATATATGTGTGTGTGTGTGTGTGTGTGTGTGTTTGCCGTGTCTTTATTCCCATGTGTTTACCATACGTACGGACGCACCTAAGCCTAAGCTGCGTGTGCGTGTATGTATGACCCTCGCGTGTAAACCTAAGATAAGGGCAGAGGTCATCACCTTCCCATATCAATTTTCCCTCCAGACTTCCTCCAAGTTATCTGTTTTCACTGCCGCTTATCTTGTTATCAGCGCATTGTGGCGAGGTACGACCCCCCAACCGCCACGCTTCACTCCTCACCACCAGCCGAGGGTGGAACCCTTGTTGCTGTGGCCCTGCTGAGGGAAATGGGGAGGTGGTGGTGGTGGTGGTATGTGACTCTTCCTCTGTTGTTAACTTCTTGAGCAGGACGGTACGGCTCTTGGCGATGGTACGACCCCTGACCAAGACGGTACGACCCTTGATTATGATAGCGGGGCCTTTGACCTTACCATTAAAGGGTCGGGTTTAAAGGCCTGGCCAACATCCAAGGGCCATGATACCGTCTTGCTCAAGGCTTCTAATGTTGGAGGGTCGTTAACTACTTGTTATGGAGTGTCGGACACCTGTTATGAAGTGTCGTACACCTGTTATGAAGTGTCGTACACCTGTTATGGTAGTCGTACACTTGTTTTGGAGGGTCGCACTCGTGTTGTACGGTGTATTAACAAGTCGTTGAGAGCAATTCTGGAAAGTCCTTCACGGATCCTTTCGCGGGGTTTTCCTAAACATTTATTGTTCTTGGGATAAAGATATCCTGCATTATGTTGTTAGGGGGAATTCAACACGACTGTTGTGTGTACAGTTCTACAGTGTATGGTGGGGTTGAAGTGTTTGTGTAGGAAACCATGGGGTGGAGAGAAGGGGTCCACACGAGTAGGTAAAAAGCTACCAAAAAAGCTCCCCTCTCCCCCTTACTCGTCCCTTCCATGTGTATAAATAGGTCATGATACACACACACACACACACACACACACACAC
This sequence comes from Panulirus ornatus, assembly GCF_036320965.1. NCBI lineage: Eukaryota > Metazoa > Arthropoda > Malacostraca > Decapoda > Palinuridae > Panulirus > Panulirus ornatus. Next base: position 7,461,670 of record NC_092254.1, on the reverse strand, counting down.
ACACACACTCACACACACTGGTACAGGCAAGTGCATGGGAGTGGGGTTAGGGTCCAGCCTAGCCCATGGAAGTGTGGGGGTAAAGTCCAGCTTCGTAAATGGAAATGAGGTGCTTGGGCCCAGTTCAGGACATAAAGAGTGTGAGGAGTTTACTAATGCCGTGGGCAGGATCCCATTATGGCGTAGAGTCCCGTACCGTTACTGTGGGTTGTACGTTGTTGGTCTGTGAGCTGTACACCCTTACTGTGGGCAGTACATTATTGGTCTGAGAGCTGTACACTGTTATCTTGGAAGAATACAACTCAGAGCGGCCACCCAAGATAAGGATGGAGAGCACTCTACTTTTTGTTTGTATCAGTAAACAGAAATACATTGAAGATCACACACACACATTTTATATATATATATATATATATATATATATATATATATATATATATATATATATTATGCACTTCCTAAATTCATATATTTAGAATTTCCTTCTTTTGGTCGAAGATTTTGTGCGGTTATATAAAACTGTTGGGGTTGGTGTGTAAAGCAGTCACGCTATGAGCATTTAATGTTGAACAGTGTTTAGTTGCGGTGACTGTTAGTAATGTATAATTCGTCTTATACGATGCGTTAATTCTTTATCAGTTATTTTACTGGTTTATCACTGTTTATTACGTTAATCGCTTTATACAGAGAGGTGATCAAAGTTTTTTTTTTATATAATTAGAGATGTAGAAAGGTTTTTTGATTAGCTGTCGTTTCAACGACTTGAGCAGAGCATTTCTATCCTGGAACACGACTTAAGTTATCTGTCCACTCCGGTACGACCCCCCTTTTTTTGTCTTACGAAAGTATTCATATCTTTACGGAAGGAAAAAAATGATATGTACATACCTTCAGTCGTGTAAAGTCCATAGATAAGCTGCTGTGCCTCCAGCATTTCAGTTAAACGTGTACCATTAGGCTTGGTTTTTTTATGATTTTTTCTTCTTATACATAAGGCATTATTATTATTATTTTGTTTTCATCCCGTTGCTCTATCAAATATATACGTATACTTTATATGCAACGTGTATGAGGATTTCAGGGATGTTTAAGGCAGAAGTAGGGAAGTTTTAGCTTTGGCGTCAACATGTACACATGGGAAAAATAAATTTCTCTCCTCTCTCTCTCTCTCTCTCTCTCTCTCTCTCTCTCTCTCTCTCTCTCTCTCTCTCTCTCTCTCTCTCTCTCTCTCGTATGCTTGGAGGGCATCCCATGACGCAGCTCAGAACTTCGCCCGTGGATGTGTGGCAGATAGTCGCAGTTCGCGAATAACGTCGGTGATGAGGTTACATAGGCTCCCTTGAAAGGTCAGATCAGAGGCCAAGCCATCAATATTGACCCAGTTTTTTTTTTTTCTGATGTTCTCTATGGTCGTTCCGTTGGCGATCTCCTCTTGGTATTGTCCTTTTGATGTGTCTCTGTCAATAAATGTCAGTGGATATACCGTTAGATGATGTGCAGGTCACGGGACGCGTGTGGGTCATATCACGTGGCCTGTCCTGTCTGGCGCTTCAAGTCCTTTTACATCACCACCGCCGTTAACTGCGTACACATTCCTGGCTGTCCTGAGATACGGCGACACGTGACGTGGTGATCTACTCCAGCCCCGTCAACCCTTCCCTCACTCATCCCTCCCTCCCTCCCTCCTCCCGTCGCAGAGACCTTGACCTACTTGATGTTAGTCCTGGCAAGGTCACATATCTTACACTACCCAGTCTTGTGACGATGCTGATTAGCATTCTCTGCTGTTAACTTCCACCCCTCTTCGTTACCTCAGTTTACAAGCGCAGTAGGTTTCATAGATAACTACTTATCATTAATATGTGAAATGTAATCAGTCTAATTGCGTTTGGTACTGGTCCCTAGCATATATTGACAGTGTATCTATTGCATGTGTGTAATCCTGTAATGACAGAGTATATAGTGTATCTGTGCATTATTACCCTTTAGTGACAGTTTGATTAACAGCGTTTTATACAGATATCTAGCATATAATGGCTATCTTTGTATTACTATCCCATGCTAACAGTGTATTTAGTGTATCTTTGTATCATTATCTTATATTGACAGTATATCTTGCGTATCAAATGCTTGTACATAGAAATTCCAAGCAAGACGGAACAGATTGTCCTCAATTTACCTGTTTCATTCGTAAAAGGTTAGGTTTAAGGATGAAGGTGATAGGTACATACAGTGAGGGAAGTTTTAGGGGTATATGGTTATTTCAGCGAGGAATGCCAAGCGAATTATTGTTGATCGTATACAATGGAAGCGATTGTGTGCGGGGACAACAACGGGGTAGGCTGCGTACTTAGTTGTCATCTAAGAGCCGCTCGTCTGTGAACTCAGCTCGATAGTATATACATTCATGAACTGTGAGGCTATATGGATTTCATGCGACTTAAGTGAATAACGAGAGAGTACAGCCGTCGATAGATATACCGATAATGTTCAAATTGTATTAGGATTAGAATTAATGTTTTGATCATCTATTCCGGAGGTCTCAGATTTCCTTTGAGCACATACATGATGTAAGTCTTCCACAATTTATTGCAGTTTATTTTGGTAGCCTGTGTTCAGTGAAAAGTGTTTATATATACACAGAAAAATTATATCAGACTCACGACATGGGGCTGGGAGGAGGGATGAGAGTGCCGGTGCAGGCCAGCCTAGTCACGCGGTCAAAGATTGTGGTGTCTTATCGTTCACGCTCCTCGTATTTACCTGGAAGATTATTGCTGTAGCTGGGAAGTTCACTAATTTATCCTACTTACTCCCTGAGAAAACTGTAATGCTTTATTCAGTAGGTAAATATGAAATATTAGCCAGGACAAAAGTTTGTTATATGTATATATGGCTAGTTGTCATCACATACATACTTTGCGTGTGATTTCAGCAAACCACAGATTTTATTAGGTATAAGGAAAAAGCGTTTTAAATATAACGAGTGGCTATCGGCCTCTGATAACATTATATCAGATCATTCGGATAAGCGAGTGAGCTGCCCACTTGAAGAAGTACAGTGACTCGTTACGCAAGCCTAGCATGATTGGCTCCCTTTTTATATCTTTGCTGTCTTCCCCGGTTGGAGTATTTTCATAACAGAGTTGTGAAGTATTTCCGTAGAGTAGAATATAAGCTGTACTTATGGCATAAGATGATTTTGCGTATGTAGCATATGTTATGTAGCATAATGGACCTCTTGAAAATGAGTATATTCTGAAAAGATTGCAGATGAATAAAATTTCTGTGGTGTGACCTTCAGCATATTTCCTCCATACATGTGCATTTTACAGGATATTGTTATACAAATGAGACGAGATGATTACTTTAATTAATGTTTATTAACTAAAATTCATAGTGAGTAAGGATTGTTTTTAATCTTTAGAAACCCCTCAAAATATATTTTCTTTGCGGTTTTAGGAAAAGTCAAAGATGTGTGGGAATGTAGTGATAAAGTCTGAGCCTGAAATATATACATATATATATATATATATATATATATATATATATATATATATATATATATATATATATATATATATGAGGAGATCATTAGCATGAGTAGGTTATCAAGAGAGGCCCGAGTTATGAAACACGATACTCAAGATTTCACTTTCGATTGTCGTCTTCACATGAGTGATTCACTTTAACCAAAGTCTTAGTTCATCAGAAATTGTGAATTCATTAAAAGAAAAAACATATACAGCGTGACTCATTCACAATCTTCGAAAGTGGAACATTCATCGGTCTGAAATTGTAGTAATAGGGCAATGTCCGGTGTTGTGTAGGTAGCTGTAATTGGTGACCGATACGAAATGTGGTGTGGGACTGTAATCAATTGACCGATCGCTCGTGGTATCGGCAAGGGCTGAGCGGCATGCTCTTGCAGATAACCGGGCACACACCAAACCTCTTCATGAATAGGTAGATAAGTTAACAGCCAAGGAGACAAACTAGCCGATGATTCGAAACGCTTTTGGTAAATTTTACACCCCAAATATTAACATGGACACGAACACACTTTCAGTGGTGTATAGACACGCTCATTTGTACACACACACACACACACACACACATATATATATATATATATATATATATATATATATATATATATATATATATATATTAAGAATATATGGTGTGGGAGGCAAGTTGTTAGAAGCAGTGAAAAGTTTTTATCGAGGATGTAAGGCATGTGTACGTGTAGGAAGAGAGGAAAGTGATTGGTTCTCAGTGAATGTAGGTTTGCGGCAGGGGTGTGTGATGTCTCCATGGTTGTTTAATTTGTTTATGGATGGGGTTGTTAGGGAGGTAAATGCAAGAGTCCTGGAAAGAGGGGCAAGTATGAAGTCTGTTGGGGATGAGAGAGCTTGGGAAGTGAGTCAGTTGTTGTTCGCTGATGATACAGCGCTGGTGGCTGATTCATGTGAGAAACTGCAGAAGCTGATGACTGAGTTTGGTAAAGTGTGTGGAAGAAGAAAGTTAAGAGTAAATGTGAATAAGAGCAAGGTTATTAGGTACAGTAGGGTTGAGGGTCAAGTCAATTGGGAGGTGAGTTTGAATGGAGAAAAACTGGAGGAAGTGAAGTGTTTTAGATATCTGGGAGTGGATCTGTCAGCGGATGGAACCATGGAAGCGGAAGTGGATCATAGGGTGGGGGAGGGGGCGAAAATTTTGGGAGCCTTGAAAAATGTGTGGAAGTCGAGAACAGTATCTCGGAAAGCAAAAATGGGTATGTTTGAAGGAATAGTGGTTCCAACAATGTTGTATGGTTGCGAGGCGTGGGCTATGGATAGAGTTGTGCGCAGGAGGATGGATGTGCTGGAAATGAGATGTTTGAGGACAATGTGTGGTGTGAGGTGGTTTGATCGAGTAAGTAACGTAAGGGTAAGAGAGATGTGTGGAAATAAAAAGAGCGTGGTTGAGAGAGCAGAAGAGGGTGTTTTGAAATGGTTTGGTCACATGGAGAGAATGAGTGAGGAAAGATTGACCAAGAGGATATATGTGTCGGAGGTGGAGGGAACGAGGAGAAGAGGGAGACCAAATTGGAGGTGGAAAGATGGAGTGAAAAAGATTTTGTGTGATCGGGGCCTGAACATGCAGGAGGGTGTAAGGAGGGCAAGGAATAGAGTGAATTGGAGCGATGTGGTATACAGGGGTTGACGTGCTGTCAGTGGAGTGAATCAAGGCATGTGAAGCGTCTGGGGTAAACCATGGAAAGCTGTGTAGGTATGTATATTTGCGTGTGTGGACGTGTGTATGTACATGTGTATGGGGGGGGGGTTGGGCCATTTCTTTCGTCTGTTTCCTTGCGCTACCTCGCAAACGCGGGAGACAGCGACAAAGTATAAAAAAAAAAAAAAAAAAAAAAAAAAAAATATATATATATATATATATATATATATATATATATATATATATATATATATATATATATACATACATATATATATATACATATATATAATTTGTGTAATTACCTGTTTGTACTATACTTAGAGGGAATATTGCTGCATTATCATACACCTTTTTAAACATTTGTATGGGTGTCCACATTTGTTGTCTCATAACTCAGTTTATTTCAGTAATTCAGTACCCTTATACAATATAAGTATTTCCTAACATTGCATCTTTTCGTGTGAGTTTTTCGCCCTAATTTCATGTTGTGGCATCTGGTTGTTTTATCCCTGCATCTTTCGAAGAACTGTTCGATGTTGACATCATCAGACAGGATTAAAAACTTGAAGGTTGTGATTTGTTTACCCGTTACCCTTTTTTTCTTCCATCGTGGACAAATTCTATTCTGGTGCGTCTTTGTTGTCTTCCCCTGGAATTTTCCTTATCTGTGTACTTGAATGTTGTGTTAGTATTTGACAGTAGATAGTTTGTTTACAGTTCTCGTAATGTGGGATTTTGCTCGCAAGTTAGGGAATGTTTCCTCTCATGTTTCTTACATATTCTTATTTCTTTTTTGAATGATGTTCTTAGCGAGGCCTTCTTTCTCCATGTTGCATCCTTAATTTCGTCATTATAGAAGCTTGTACGGTCGTCGTCTGTCGACATATCTCTATGCTGTTGTAGAGTCATGCATGAGTAGCGCACTCTATGTTTTATCCAACGCCGACAGCTATTGATTCATAACTGTCATTTCATCATTTACAACCGGCCGTACAGGGAGGGATTTCTTTCACTGGAAAATACCCATGTGAGAACAGTCCTGTGTCAGAACTTTCAATGTTATTAGTGTTAGATACTGAAAACATGAGCTTCACACTCGCTCAGATTGTTGTTTCTTCTCCCACAGTTTTACCGCACGTTGGTTCAAGTTTGCCCGATTGTTTTTGGTTTACATATTTCCTCCCGATGTGCAAGACCTGAGGCGCTTGTGAGGTTCCATTTTACATCATGGGATGGATATTTATGTGGAGAGATAACCGAGGCATCGCTTACTCAGACTCTTGTAATGTTTGTTACAATTCTGGGTTGTGGTCGCGCGAGATGATGCAACTCGAGACACCGAGCGCATAACAAGCACGAACTAGGAAATGCTTCTTGTGGTAATGTATATATACATGGCGTGGGTGGCAGCCGCCTCATGGGATTGATATACAAGGACAAGGATTGATGAATATTAGGAAAACTTGATAAGGGAAACGAAGCTAAACAGTTTAAATACGGGAGTACGAGTACTGGCTTGACGTTTAGCTGGAGCCTTTAAGCATAGGTCAAGTGCCAGGGCCAACACCATACTTTACAAGTTAAACCTGTGTGTTCTTGGGGTCAAAATATGTAAGGTTAGGTATTGTGATATGTGTTCAAGATTTGCCGTGTCCCATCTTTTTATCGAGTATTATCATTTTTTTTTTCAATTGATTTCTGCTCTTAGAGCATCAAAAGATATTAAAAAGCAGATTAGCCGGGATTTGGCAAATGGTTGTATTCAAGTATGTTACTCTTAAGGGGAAAAAATTAAACAAGTGTTTGGAGGTCGTAGGCAGGTTGGACGTGCCTGGTGACGCACACTGGTGGTGGGTTAGGCAATAAGATTCCTTAAGTGCGCAGTGAGCGTCCGTATGGTCTCTCCTGCTGCGCAGGTGAGTCACCTCTTGGCATTGTTGATCAAGGTTGACATGACCAGATGGTCAGGGTGATCGGACGTTGCTTGTATACATCCAGTAATGTTGCTTCATCAGTGGGGCTTTGCTTTGAGGGAGAACAAAATGATGGACGTTCAATTTTTTTTTTTTTCGTTACTGAAATATTGTTGTCATCAACTGACAAAAAAAAAAAGACAGAGCATTTGAAGAAGTAGCCACGAAACAACCACCACTACCATTTCTGCCACCAGTACAACCACCACCACTACCGCTTCCTGCTCTTCTGGAGCCACCATATACACTGCTGCATACACAGTGCCACCACCACCACAACTGCATCCACAACCATTACCACCACCATGACCATAGTTCCACCGCCGTTCGGCATCATCGCTACTACTTGTGCCACCATACAGCACCGTCGTCACCACCACCTGCGCCTCCATACATCTTCACAATCAACGCCTTACAGTATCGTCGTTACAACCACCTATCACCATCTGTCGGCATCCCCACCGGCATACACCATCATCATTTTTACAGTGAGGAAAATGGCTGCCAGCTGGCTATGTACGGAGCAACTGGTTCATTCATTGTATCTATTTTTCTTTCTTTTGGATGTCTTCCATACTCGACATACTCCGCGTCCAGTTTTTACTGATGTGAATGTTTTTGGCGAAGTGACATTCGGTGAGTTGAAGCTAACCCCCCTTTGAGCACAACGATACGATGTTGGTACGACCCTGGCGTCTTGAAGGAGAGGATTTGATATCAGGTCGTGCCCCATGTGTAACCCCATCAACGAGATCCGTTTTCATTCCTGAATTATTTGATTACTGATTTAGAAAATGGCTCTGTTTTCTTCTCTCTCTCGGTTTGCTTATCTTGAGGATTTTTTGGCATGTGGTTCATCGCTCCTCTCTCTTGGTTTACTTATCTTGAGGATTTTTTATGCTTGTGGTTCGTTGTATCTCTAGTTCGTCAGACCTATGAGACATGCCTCACATCAAGGTTGATACAATATTCTGTCTCAAGGAGCGGTTTTTTTTTTTTTTTTCGTTTATCATATTCTGTCATTATCAGATGATTTTCATTATTCGTCTGTTTATTACTGTGTGTATATATATATATATATATATATATATATATATATATATATATATATATATATATATATATTAATCTCAGCTAGGTACTCAGTTTTTCGACGAACCCCAAAGGATGGATGAACAGTTAGGGTTGACTGTGGACCGACTGCCGCGACCAGGATTCGAATCTGTGCGGATTACTTTCAGCATCGCTAACCGCTACAGGGAATGACTTTTCACATATTAGTGGTTTTGTGTTGATTAGACTGCGTGATGTAAATATGACGCCTTAGTGTTACAGTTAACGCACAACCAGATAAGACACCAACAGTGATAAAGTTTAATGTAAAACCTATTCTGAAGGGGTAATGCCTCGTCGCCAAACCTTCGTCACTGGAGGCAGTGACGTCGTAAGGTGATGGGGGAAGGTTAAAGGAGAGGGAGGGCTGTTGCGGTTAATAACCCCAGGGGGACCGAAAATTTTGAGACGCTGAAAATGAGAAAATCCAGTTTTTTGGCAAAACGCCCCAACGTTGAATTATCCCAGCGACGGAACACTTATGATTGCTTTTATGATTTCTGTTTCTTGTTGGGATCTTTACGATGATATCGGCGATAGGTCTGGCATGACCGACAACGGCTCTGCCCAGACATTACAAGATGCTCAAAAAGCCGAATAGGAAATTAGCCAGTCGGTTATCCAGACGATATCGGCTACAGGTCTGGTATAGCAAACTGGCCAGTCGGTTACCCAGACGATATCAGCTGCAGGTGTGGTATAGCAAACTGGCCATTCGGTTACCCAGACGATATCGGCTGCAGGTCTGGTATAGCAAACTGGCCAGTCGGTTACCCAGACGATATCGGCTGCAGGTCTGGTATAGCAAACTGGCCAGTTGGTTACCCAGACGATATCGGGGGCAGCTTTCCAAGTGAGTTTCATCATCTCATTTCTTAATTGAAAGTTGTGTATGTCGAAGAAAATGTCTTATCTAACCGACCCCACCCAATTAACAATTCTACAAAAGTAAAAACGTTTCATATTGAGGTCTTCTGTCTTCTTACCCGCATTGCATATCGCATGTTTTATATGTGTTGTGCCTTATGCAAGCTAGAAGCGTTCTTTGAGTTGAGTATGGTTAAGAATGCAAAGCGTCCAGCAGGATTTATTTTCTTTTTTCTTTTTTCTGGAGTCGAACGTGATTAAGAATGCTAAGCGTCAAGGTCTAAGCCAAGAAAATATAAAATGTACGAGATTGGTCATTTATAGAAAATGAGACTTCAGCAATATGAATATTGAACTGTTGATAAACATTTTTACTTGATGTGAGGCAGCGCGGGGAAATTTTTACCGATTGATGAAAAATGTTGACTTCTTTATTGATAAAGCTGTAGTGATTGTGGCTCTAAAGGACATCCAACCGCTAATATCATACCAAAAAATTGGTGTGGATTCATTACATTATCAAGAGATCTGCCATGGGAAAGTGGAGAGGAGAGTGGGGCAAGAACGTTTTGGTTCCATGGGCCAAAAAGAAGACAAAAAAAAATCTTAACGACACGTCAGTGGCTGGTGTTGTTGGTTGTTCGATAAGGTTTTGGTGGTCGGCACCAGCAGTCGTGGTCTTATCAGGTGGGGGAATGGGAGGGTGGATAGATAGCCAGTAAATGTGTATATCTCCCTTTGGCTGGTGGGTCGGCGGGCGCTCCCCCCCAACTCCCTCCCCCCCATTCATCCCACGCTTGCCTCACCCTCCACAGCGCTACCCGGAAAATCGCTTCCCAAATTACAAGTGCTCCTTATCTCTCTTACTTTTTCTTTCTAAGGACGATTATTTTTGTATGAACTGGTGTGTGTGTGTGATTGTGTGTGCTTGCCTGATCTCACGTGATTACCTGTTCGTGCTCACAGGAAAGGCCTTATACACAGGTATGGCTCCCTCTGATGACCTGCAGTATCTCTTCCTTCACGCAGAGCTTCTTGACCATACCGAGTGTCTCCACGTTTGTTGTTTCTTCATCTGTTCCGTGTCCACTGCTCACTACTCCCTTGCTATGCTCTTCATGTTGATCGGTGCCTCTCTGTCTCAGAACTCAAGGCGATTTGGAATTTGATAAAAAAAAAAAAAAATGCTATTGTTCTTCGTCTCTGTATCCTTCATTTCCTGCCGTGGGCAAGTCGTCTCTCGCCACCATTCTTTCCCTGTAGCACAACTTTCTGACTTGGGGTACATTTTTTTTTTCGTTTGTACCTTGGTGGACCCAGCCCAAGCATATCTGTGTCCTCAAGTGGGGAGAGAACGGTGAGGCATGGTCTAATTTGGGTTCAAAATTGGTCCAGACATTTTCTGATCATCTTCTTGCAGATGAAGGCAGTATTGACATCCAAACCTAAGAATTTTGAAGCGAAGTCCGGAACCATCTTACACTCTCCGTAGCAGTTGGTCGTAGGCAGCAGCCGCTCAGTTAAATAGTCAATGCCTGACGTAGGAGTGTTCAAGTAATGTTCGGAACCATCTTACATCCTCCGTGTCAGGAGGCTGTAGACAACAGCCGCACAGGGAGGTGTGCCGTCCTGACCTGGGGAAGTACTGATGTCTAGGATCATCGAAGAACTTTCGAGTCAGAAATGCTGGTTTTACTATTTCGCTTAACTAAGCCACTGGCATACGCTTTACATATCTTTTTTTACTTATATATCATACACATTTATTTTTTACCAATTGTCTTCCTACTCCTAGACGTTCTCTTATTCAGTTGAACTCTTCTGTATTTTATATTACCTTTCTTAAGCTTCGCTTCAATGAGGATTTCTATCCGTTCTAAAGGTTCTTTGGGCGGAAACGCAGTTCAAAAAGTGTGTTGATGTCTTTTGTATGTCTGTGTGAAGTGAGTACAGAACAGTCAGTGTCTAGAGTATGGAAGTTGCACCTTGGGCATGAGAGGTGTCCTGTGATGTGATGAATCGGTTTTTGTTACGCTGGGTGGCATCCAGAACGATGACGAGAAAGTGTAACTCGTACATGCCTGGGGAGCAAAGTTTCAGATGGAGTTGGGGAGAGCGGTTGTGTAGCGCTGGATGAGTCGCTACAGTTTGTGTATGTTTTGTCAGTGTCGTGTTTGCTTGGGAAAGAGAGGGGGGACTGCAAGCATGGTTTGCAGAAATGTGAAGCAGAAGTAAGCTTTTTTTTTATTCACTTCGGGACTGATGGTTGGTTGTGGTGCGGTTGGGGGCGGGAGGAGCTTAGCTAGTGCTCTTACGAAGAGGAGCCGTATGCCGAGCATGTTCAGTTGAGATTGTAGTGGAAGCATTTTTTCGTTTTATTGTACAGTTCTTGAGTGAGTGAGAGTGTGTGTGTGTGTGTGTGTGTGTGTGTGTGTGTGTGTGTGTGTGTTAGGTGGCCAGGGATTGCTCCGAGTGCCTTATTTTACACCGTTTGCAGCTTTGTTGTGTCTGCTTTGACATGATGGATGTGCAGGCAGATGAAGCGTTGTTGAGGTTGCATCAGATGACTTGTTTGTGGAGTGTGTTAAGGGATTATTTTCCTTGTCCAGAGCTGGTGCCGGTAAGGTTCGTGGTTGTGAGGAGTAAATGTCATGTGTGTTTGGTATATCATACCATGTATGGATGACAGAGAGCAGGTTTTGCATTCATATTGGTCAGGTGTTATGCCTGGGTATGTTGGAGAAATTGTTGCCCACACATATCTACGTGTCGCAGAAGACGACTAAAGGGGGCGGGAGCGAGGAGTCGGAGATCCTTCCATCTTGTATCATTACTTTCTGCAGGAAGGAGCAGAAGAAGGAACTAAGCAAGGGTTCTTCCTACTCTCTCTCTCTCTCTCTCTCTCTCTCTCTCTCTCTCTCTCTCTCTCTCTCTCTCTCTCTCTCTCTCTCTCACCTTGTACACTCATCGTAGTAGTCCGCCTTTTCTCGGGTTGGAGCTCGGACCATTCATTTAACTCATACCATTAGCTTCGCGCGGCAGTAATAACCGCGTGCGCCCCGTGCCTTTTAAGCAGTAAAGTGCTAAGCTCATCCTTGCTTCAGGGCATATCTAAGAACTGCTGAAGCGTGTACCACTTGTCCACAATGCAGTTTGGTCCCAAATAAACTTCCATATACCTACTGGATTCCTCGATGATTTATATTCTTATGTATTTATTCAACACTTTATAAGTTCATTTACATATGAGTATCGATTCATCAGTAGCGAGTAGCAAGCGCAAGACACGATCGCCTTTAAAGCTGACTCAAACTTTATTGAGAAAGGCAAGGCATCTCAGCCCGACACAGCCTCTTGCGACGGCCCGGTCTCATGGTTGGTGGCGGTGCTGCACGAGAGCCATATCGACATCCCCCCCTGCTCCCGCCTCTTGTCATGAACAAACTTTTAATTACTTGAGAAACCCTCCCGTCTCTGCTGCTTCATAACGATGCACACACGGTCGATGACTTTATCAGAGCCGTGTAAGTGTGTGTGTGTGGGTAGCCGGGAAGCCCCCGCCCCCCTTCATCCTCTCCCTCCCCCGTGCAGATAACAACCTCGCCTTAATTGTATAGATAATGGTGGAGGGCGATGTTCTGCTCCAACCTGTACTTAGGCAGACCATTTAAGTGCACTCTGTATGTGCACGACTGGAAATGGTGTAGGTCGGTAGTGTGAGAGTGGTGGTGTGGTGGGTTCAAGGGGGAGACGGGACGGCTACAGTCGTGAAGGATTTGTTGTTCAAAAGGAAGACTTTTTGACGGAGGGTCGAATCATGGTCTCGGCATTCAGTCCACAGACAACCCAGCCGTTCATCCTTTCCCTAAGGGCTGGTCGATAACTTGAGTATGTGGCTTATTACATAGTATTAATGAGATGGCCTTGATTAGGGCATTCGTTGAATATGCCCTTTCACCTAATATAAAAAAAAAGTCAAATCACAGAGTTTGATGTAGAGTCAATAAAAAAACTTTAACCTAAGTTAGGAATATCCTGTGCCAGGGAGGGTGACGTCTTGACCAGGATAGATGACTTTTTAGAGAGAGAGAGAGAGAGAGAGAGAGAGAGAGAGAGAGAGAGAGAGAGAGAGAGAGAGGCCTCAGAGGGAGGGCTAATGAGGAGTCAAAGTTATGAACTGGACAAGCGAAAAAGGGCAGCAGCGGGCGTGACCCACACTCGGGTGTGCGTTACCTGTAAATTCTGAGATGGAGGAGGAGGGGGGTTTGTTGTTTAGTTGAAGCTGGGGGCACGTGAGAGGTGGTGCCGTGGTGCGCACTAACGCTTCAAGGTCTCTCTACAACCTCATCACTATCATTCTGAAAAATATCAACACTTGACTGAGGCGATTGCATATTTTCTGATCAGCTTTTCCTGTTCCAAGAGTTCCCAGACCCATGAGCCGCGAGAGATAAGATAGGTCTCCTGACGTAACAGGAAACTTGGCTCGAAATTGTGAGCATCGAAGCTTACATCAGGTAAAAGCACTTGACCCAGCCAATCACACGACTCGAGCATTCTCAGCCTCGGGTATATAAAGGCGGGCGTCAGACAGGTGAGGTATACTGTGAAAAGACTTCATACTTGAAACATTATAATCCACGTGCTACATACAAGATCTGGCTTTACAAGTGACGATGAATTTAGTGGTTTGGATAACTACGCTTTTGGCAGCGGTGACTGAAGGGTCCCGTGTCCTGATGGTACTGCCGCTGGGTTCTCCTTCCCATAAGAACATCCTGACGCCTCTGGCTGAGTCCTTGGGTCGCCGTGGCCACCAGGTGACCGTGGCATCGCTACACGCAGGACCCACTAATGTCTCGCGCTCCTACACCGACCTGGTCGCCAGCGAGGCTTGGCAGACCGTCCAGAAAGTGACGGGCGGTTTCGACGTGTTCAAGATGCGTGAGGCGAGCTCCGGCAAAGACGTCAACTCTCAGGTGATGAAGAAAGTTCTCCGTAACTTACCGGAATACTGCGACGCCTTCTTGCGTGACCCAGGCGTGCAGAGCGCTTGGGTGACCAAGCCTGACCTTATTCTCCTGCCGGCCTTCATGAACGAGTGCGGTCTGGCACTGGTCCTCAAGCACAAGGCTCCCTTCATCTACGTGACCACGTCTGGTCTGACCCCATGGACTGCAGACCTGCTGGGCAACCCTGAGAACCCGGCCTACATACCCAACCAGTATCTCAGCTACGGCGACCACATGACGCTCTGGGAGAGAACCGTCAACACCCTCGTCCGGTAAGTTTGGTGCCGCTCCTCTAGTGTTGTTACGATGTACAGTATATTATATATATGATAACATTGTGGTCACACTCGCCATTAACAGTGTGAAGGTGTTGCTCATACTTTATCCCTTACCTCCACAGGTTCATCAGTCCTTACCTGCGAAGTCACCTGGTCCTGAACCGGTTGGACGGTGTGGTGCAGAGGTTCCTGCGTGATCCGACGGTGTCACTGTCCGATGTGGAGAAGAACGTGTCGATGGTGTTCGTCAACTCCCACTACTCTCTGGGCCACCCGCGCCCTCTCATGCCTAACGTAGTGGAAGTGGGTGCCATGCACTGCCGTGCGCCACGCCCCCTGCAGGACCCGCAGCTGCGTCACTTCCTGGACTCGTCTCCCGTGCCTGTGGTCCTCTTCAGTCTCGGCTCGACCATCCGCAGCGAACAGCTGCCGTCGTCCGTGCGTAGGTCTCTGGTCAGAGCTTTTGCTCGTCTACCTTACCGGGTGTTGTGGAAGTGGGAGGGCGTCGCCATCCCTGACCTGCCGCCCAACGTTATGACCCACTCCTGGCTCCCTCAGCAAGACGTCCTTGGCCACGAGCGTGTGCGCGCTTTCCTGACGCATGGCGGACTGCTGTCGCTGCAGGAGGCCGTGTACCACAACGTGCCTGTGGTAGGACTGCCGCTCATGAGTGACCAGCACCTGAACGTGCGCCAGGCGGTAACTCTTGGGCTAGGTAAAGAGTTGACGTTGGAGACCCTTACAGAGGAGGCCGTATATGACGCCATCACAAGTGTTATAAAGGAAGAGGGCTACGGCAGGAGGGTGGCTGAACGCTCCAGACTCCTGCGCGACCAGGAGACGTCACCTTTGGACCGCGCCGTGTACTGGAGCGAACATGTTCTGCGGTACGACGGCGCTCCGCACTTGCGGTCACGTGCGGCAAGCATGCCCCTCCACCAGTACCTCTTGCTGGACGTGGCTGCCGTCCTGACGGCGGCCGCTGTGGTGGTGATGTTGCTTCTGTGGTGGGCGTTGAAGGCGGCCACGCGAGCCCTCCTACGGACCTTCAGGAAGGTCTCCTCATCGCTCCTCACAGCTGCACGAACACACTCCAAGCTGCAGTGAGCAACCTGCTGCGGGAACCAAAGATCTGAAAGGTAGCGTCGTCAGCATCATCAGCTGACAGCAGACGTCAACATTAACATGTACCTGAGCATACCAGTCATCACATCCATCATCATACTGTAAATCTTGCCTTCATCATCATCCTTAGCTAGTCACAAGGTTGCTGTGCCAGCCTGATACAAAGTATTCAGACTATCATTTTACTTCACTTTCTTATTTTTGTATGATATGTACTTTGAGGATCTATTTATAACTTTTTTACTCGACAAAATGTCAGAATAAACTTTATATAGAATTGATTGATTTTGTGTGTGACCTGTATAAACAGACACTCCTAACACCTATTACTATAATGAAATAACATCATCCAAATATCCCGTCGCCATTAACTTCGGCATCTGTACAAGATCTACTCCATCGTCAGTGCTATTTCTTTTAATGATAGAAAAACAGATTTATCGAGTAAGTTTTATAATTTGGTAATCTATTTGATCATATCTGCACAAGGCAGTGGAATCGTCCGACGAAGGCGACTGTCCATATGGTCTGTGAATATACCCGGCCCCAAGTTGATTCCCTGCGGTAGGCCGCTGGTAATGAACAGCCGCTGTGAGGTGGCACCTTCTTCCCCTGCTGAAGGTGACTCAGTGGGACCCAAAACCACGTCAGGATCAAATGCTGGGTTCCTTGGCTCACAGGGTGTTTGTATGGTAGTGTACGAAACTAATTCACACGGTTGGAAGTCTTGGAAAAGTCTGTGCTTGTCAAGTGCCTTAACTGACTTGGACTTAAATGTTGTCCTGTGCACTGAACCAAGCAGTCCTATGAGGTAATGGGTGATAAAGGTGGAATTTCGGTCAGCATATTACTGGGATGCCAAATCTGGCATCATGTACTCTTTCAGCCTGTCAGCTACAAACGCTCTGGACTGAGCCCTTGGCCGTAGGTAAAGTTCACGAGCAGACCCGTTCGTGGTCTTTTCTGCGCTTCTGGTGCTATTTAAGAATACGTCGTTTTTGAGCCGACTGTGTGTCATCTTCAGCTGACTCAGTTGTACATTATTGCAGACTGCATTATTATACTTAAACTGAATTTTATTCACTTCCGTCAAAACTTGTGAATGTGAGCTCCTGTATATAAACTAGTGCTTAGTTGTCCCTTAGTTATCCGTGAGCACGACGGTACGGCCTATCGGTATGACCTCCTGGCCTTACATATCCATTAAAGGTCAGGTGTGAGGTCAGGCCATCGTACTCAATTGTCATATCTTCGAGCTCGAGACGTTAGGTAATTCGTGAAGTCATTCATGCTCTTGTGGCCGGCACCCACGGCCATTAGTGTCCTCTCGTAACTCTCAGTGAGCCAGTTTGTTGATGTCGGTATCTTCCCAGTCGATAACGTAAGTGTTGTCACTGCATGTACTTGATACAGTCCCGCCATTAGGCAAGTACAGGGTAGGTTTCGTGAATCACTAGCCGAGCATATATGTACACCTTTATATACAAATACATACATAGTCATTTTGTACATAGTAAGTCTATGATAACATCAAGAACAACATGAGACGTATGGAAGTTTCATCCTTCAGCGAAGGTATATCTTCATCGAACGGACGGATGGAAAGGAGTGCAAAATCCTCGATGAAATTCCCGCCTCAAAGTAGGCCAGTTTACCCTCCTTCCCTGTGGAATGCAGCCTCAGTGCTGCAGGAACCGCATGAAAGGGGTACTGATGTATCTCGCCTCAAATTAGCCTGAATTTACGATGTTCCTGCGTGGAGTGCATCCTTGCGGCTGCTGAAGCCGCTTGAAAGGTACGGTGAGAAGTAAAGACATACGACTTTAAGAAATGGGATAACTTGCGTGTAAAATTCTCTCCTCGTAGCATACAATTGTGATGACATACACGTGAAAATGTGGAATAGATTAATTACCCCTTGAATTAGCTCAGCCTGAATTTTCTCTGAATGATGCTCGTCTAAGCTCTCTTTTTGGGCGGAACTCAAGTAAAAGATGCGAGTTTCATGTTCAATAAAGTACGGTTGAATGTTTACTGTTAGTTTCTCAAGATGATGAAAAGAAGTTTATAGCAGTTGCGGAGAGACGAATGCAACCTCTTCGGAGAAGGAAACCGGTAGAGTAAATACATAATGTGTTCGTAAGAAATAATCATAGGGTTAACTGCTCCATCTCACATGGGTGTGAGTATAGTATTTGGGGATCATGGTGATAAGCCGTCTTTCACTTATTCGCTGGAAATTATTCAAATAATTTCTTACCCTAAATCGTAGGTCTTTAACTTATATGAAAGGTGATGATGATATCATTTATGTAAATGAAAATATACCCGTTGATTTATATCCATATTTGTACCTGCTCATATATTCTTTCCGTTTTAATTTTTTTCTGATTATTGGACTAATTAATTCCCGTTTCGTATCGGCATATTTCAGATAATTAACTCTTTCACCTGGCACCAATAAAAAATGTTCATGATTCAAAGATCACTTCTCTGAAATCATTATTCCAATCTTTTTAAGTGTAACTCTTCAATGGATCATTGTAAGTACAGTTGCAAGAATTTGTAACTTGATAGGTAATATTACCACGGCCAGACATGCTCAACTCGTGCACTATCTTCAGAGTGATTCCCATCTTGTGACACTCGTGTTCTGTACCTCAAGTTCCCTCTTGGTCAAACACTTTCACCCTTATTGCTCCACCTGAGATGCTAGCCGTATGTCCTTGGATTTTAAAGGCTAGCTAATGACTCGGCCGTTAAGCCAAGAATCGTAAACACACGTTAAACATAGTTGCAGACAATTATCAGGCGTTCATCGTTAAACACATCTGCTTGCACGATTCTGTCTCAGTTGTTTGTTCCTTGCTCCTAGAGCCTCGCTTCTACAGGGCAGGGAAGCCGGTCACGGATCCCTCCAGGAGGGAAAGACCCGTTCTGAGGAGTTCGTCGAGGTTGAAGGGGCAGGACGAGTAAGCGAGGCCACAGTTGCCCACGTCCCTGCCGTAGGTCTCGGCGGCACAGTAGTCTCGCAGCTCCTCCCGGGCGGCTCTCACACTGTGGTTGGGTCTGCTAGGGGAGGATGGGAGTTAGCTGGTGGTGATGGTGATGGTGAGGATGTGATATGGTGATGGGAACCTTCTTTTGGTGGTGCTGGTGATGATGTTATGGTGAGCAGTATATTATAGCTTCGGGGATGATGTGGTGGTGAGGGTGATTATGTCATGATGGTGTGGTGATGTCGTAGTCGTGATCATGATGATATGGTGAGTGTCATATTAAACTGTTGGTGTGGTGACATCCGTATGCAAAAGTTTGGCACTTAAGTGAAAGAGGAGGAACTCTGCTAAGCTACACAGCGTAAATGAGGAAGAGAAACTTAAGCAACTTAAAGTTCCCTGTTTGATTAGGGTATTATTTACTATGTTGGAAACGGAAAATAACGAAGGTGTAAAATGGGGAACAATCGTATGTTTTGGGTATCGAAGATGTCGGAGGTAGTTGCAAGGACGAGGTAGAATGGAAGAGGTATTATCAAGGACTAGGTAGATGTTGGAGGCACTGAGAAGGGTCACAAAGGAAGGTGGAGGTACTTGTAGGGTCAGGGAGGCAATGGAGGTATATGCAAGGTTAGTAAGGGAAGGGAGGTACTTATAAGGTCAGGAAGGGCGCGGGAGGTACCCAAAAGGATGGGTAGAGTGGAGGAAGACGGAAGTAGCGGAAGTGCTTACGACAGTACGAGGCTGAGCAGCTCGCCCACCAGGCCATAGTCATCAGTAGGTTTCTCCGCGGTCTCGCAGATGGCCTTCAGCAGGCACTGGCGTCCGTCGATGCCGAAGCTGCAGCACCCAGGGTGGAGGACGAGTCATGAGTTGTCTTCCACAGAAACTTTATAACTGACCCACAATAATCACCAAATCATTGGACTACAGATATTGTACAAGTCATTCCAAGTGAGAACAGATCTACCTATGCTAGGAACGAGCACAGGGTGGATGCAGCGAGATTTCAAAAGCTTGAGATTACAAGAACTACTGTCGGCAACGCCAGGTCCTCCTGACTTCGAGTTGCCCTTCGACAGTAGCACCGTGTACGGGTGGCTAGCCAGCAACAGGGAAAGATTATGTGTAGGCCTTAAGACCCCCATTATCTCCACCGTGGATCTTGACTTACTTGGTGAAGATGGACTCGAGAGAGTTGTAGGCCTGGACGCGGTCCTGGTCCACCTGGCTCCTGCCGACGCTGACGATGTCGCTGGGCAGGGTGTATACGGCCCGAATGAAGCCCTTGAACACCCCCTCTGTAAGTGTAGAAGTGTTTGAGGCTGTGGCTGTGCACAAAGGCGTGGGAACACTACCTTTTAATGTATTGAGAGGAAACAATATTAGGAAAATATTCATGGTATTAACATTTGTATTTAATGTAAAAATTTGATTGATTCATGAACTGAAAAACAACACTGATGTCACTCAAAGGAATGCAAATGACTTTAGATGGCAGTAGATCAGTGGGTCCTTTTTGGACTGTGATAGCAGAAGAGATCAGGGACTCATAGATTAGTGTTGGTATGGGAGAAAAGCATACAGATGATTTAGAATAAAAAGGAATATCTGTAAACTTTGTTCGTAGAAGGTGCAAATAATGTTAGTCGTGAATTTGAGGTTCTATCAGTTCCCTATTAAGGACACACCAATTTTGTTCGCCTTTTTCCCCTCAGCTAATGTGCACTGTTTACTTTTGGTTACTGGTTTATTACAGCTATATCTTTTTTTTTTTTCCTCGTTTATCTTTTGTAACTCTGCAGAATTTATAGTTCAGCTTGCTTCTTCATCTTCACATAAAGAAGGAATAGGACGAGGATATATGAAAATATCCACATTTTCCCTGTTAAGTAGTATATCCAGGCTAGGGTATTCCTTAATAACTTTTAAGACAACGTTTTCTATGATTAATTCGCCGATCAAAACCGCCATGTTGGCTTGACAAGACGTCATTCCACCGTCGATACCTCGCGGAGTAGTGCAGTAATCAGTCTGGCTATTTCGGGCCCGAGGACAAAACTAAACGCGGGGTATCCTTAACCCTGTCTACGACCCTCGACCGCATGCGGGTCATTCCATTTTTTGCTTATAGCACCCGACACGTCACGGGCAAAAACCAGTTACAATCGTTTCCGTCTCGGATGAAGGCAAAGAGTATAGAAGATAAATTTAGTCGAGCTCCGCGTATGTTTTCAGACGTGACTTTTAAAAGTGGAAAGGTTATACAGCAAGAGGCTAACAAGGAAAAGAAAACCGAATTCCTCACTTCATCCCGAATAGATATCTTAATGTGTATCGTAAGACTTTGGTTAGTCACATATATTTTTCACGATTGAAAATTAATATACTATTAAAGCATTATTCCTGGGTCCTTACAGGTCCCCTGGGCTTAGTAAGTTCTATGAAAATTTTAATAAATATATCTATGGTTGGTTGGTTATTTGCGTTTGAAGCCTATCAAAATCCGTTGGCGTTCAAGCCGTCAAACCATAGATGCTCTCTGTTTACGTTTATATGCGCCGTGGCTCCAGGTTGCGCTTACTGTAATACTTTAACTACAAACTTATGGTCAAGATAGTTTAGCAAAGAATGTGAACGCGCAGCTTTACATAATAGATTATTACATGACAGCTGCAGGGAAGATCTGGATCGGCGTCGCTCTTAGCATTTTTTTGTTGTGTCGTCTTTGATGAAAACACTTACGCAACTGACTAGAAAGTAGCCATCTTGGTGAAAGAAAAAACTCGGCCACTTTAATCTGATCATGAGTTATGTGTGAGCTCTATCGCTGTTATCACACACCGGGATTCCTTACATCACTCGGGGACACGCACGACCGACCAATCAACTTCCGACACGTGTAAGTTTTGTTGTAACAAGCCAGCCGTGCGTAGCGCGCCAATTACGTAATATTAATGATGCCTCCCCCCCTTAGATTACATGGCTTCAGAAGAGGCTTGTGATCCCACAGGCTTCATTTGACACTCGATCTCGCTGACACTGAAACAAAGTCGGCAAGTTGGGGAACTCAGCAGTGCCTGTGAGGGCATGTTACGAGTCTTGAGTCGTGTTAAATGCTTTGCTGCTGCATCCTGGATAGCTCGTGGTAATCTGAGCCTTGATCTCCAAGCCTTGAATGTAGGTCATTGTCAGCCAAGGTTATGCCACTGTAAGACATTGACCTGAAGAAGATATGAACTTGATTAGACAGTCCCGAAGATTTGTGTTCACAGTTTTCATGTTCAGTGGCTGTTCGAGGTTTGGGTATGACGTGAGACAGATGTGAACCATACTTAACTATAGTGTAAAGAACGAATGACGCAGGGTTTCAAAGCGTGCTTTCGTGAAGAAGTACTTGATTCACTACGTCATTCGTTCTTTACAGTCGTTACCATTAAATATTTGCATAATCCTTATGTTCACTCTTTTCGTATGTATATTAATTTTTTCGTTGTTCATCTTAGATTCGACTCAAGGATAAAATCAGTGATAGAGGATTCCTTGACGCCTTAGACTGTCGCGGCAAAATGTAAGCGAATACGTTCAGCGATGTTCCCGCTCGTAGGTACGTGTGTGGCAGGGACGACGATGATCATATTTGTCCCACACGCAACAGACCACTTGCCCATATGAGGATGTCGCTAATGAGACAGTGTGTGGTAGATTATGGCGGGGACGCGACCTCAAGTAGGCCAGTGGGCCTGGTGGAACTAAGAGCCACCGCCGGACCTCAACACAACCAACCAGCCTTCCACGGTACTCGTCCCTCCGACTTCTAATCTGATGATCGATGGGTTTCTCCGTGGCGGTGGCCGGCGGTGTGAGGGATCGGTGGGAGTCAGGCTACTCCACTGCTGGAGCTGTGTTAGTAGATATCTATCGCAGCCCCCTTAGATCACTGCGATAAGGCCTTTGGGTATGATATTCTGACCTGACTCTTAAAAGGGGCAACTCAAGAGCCAGCCATCATGTACAGGAACCGTACCGGTCGTAATGAAGTAGATAAAAAAAACATCGAATGCGTGCATGTTGGCCAATCTAATAGTATCTTTACCATGAGCTTCGTTCTGTATGGACAGAATTTCTCACCAGACGTCATCTAGACTCGATTATCTGCCAGTCGCGTGTCTCCCAGTCAATCTTTTCCGCTCGCTTCTATCCCTGTACTCCATGCTTCTAGTGTCATCCCTGTTCTTCTGAGCAAACTCTTTATGACCTCAATCCATCTCATTATGGGACCTCTCGCTGAACGTCTTCCTCCCAGGAGTCCATATCAAATACTTCTTGCCACATCTCGTGCCTTCCGTTTCTTGTGCATGACTGTACCGTCCTATCATGTTCTTTTCACTTTTTATATAGATGTAACGTTCAACTATTCCCATATATCAATATTTCTCACCTTTGTCATTCTCGTTGCTTCTTTGATTAGACTCAGTGCTCTCATTTCAGCAACTTGGATCCACGAACTTGCTTTTTGTTATGAATGACCACGTCCCTGGTCCATGGATGAGGATGGGTCTCAGATGTCATCGTCTTGCATTTCAGCGTTGCGTATCTGTCTTTTAGATGATTAGGGTAGAGCAGACTGAACTTTGCAATGGATGTAATAATTTTGTAATTTATTTCAACTTGCTGTAGATTTTTATCGCCATCTATTATCCTCAAGTGTAAATATTACATACTGTTGTAGCTGGTGGCCCTCTTCAGTTTCTTTCTCCATGACCGTCGTGTGTTATTGTGACCGTTGGTGTCCTTAATGTCCCCTTCTCTCCCCACTACGTCCACACATTTTACACTCTCACCGTACGTACACACGTCGCCCTTTATCTTGGAACCTCCTCAGTGTCTACTCAGTTGCACCGACTTATATATATATATATATATATATATATATATATATATATATATATATATATATATATATATATATATATATATATACGCACACACACACACACACGATATCGTACGCACCTCACGTATCTACCCAAAGCGTCCGAGGTGGCCGTAACGGCCTGTGCCAGCGGTGGTTCGTCAGAGCTGAAGAAAAAAATGACCCGCACGCTGAGAGAGCGGACTGTGCATTGGCAAGGCTTCGTGCCAGGTCCCAAGATCAGGTGAGAATCTATCTCTCTCACACACACACACACACACACACACACAGGCACGCCAAATATATTTGTCATTGGCAGTTTCTCCATGTCATACCACACAACAAACCTCACGCCATGTCTGGGTTTGTATTCATGATTTTCCTATATTTTATTGCACCACTCTCAGAGGCAGACACACACATACGTACATACACAACCACATTTTCGTGAATGTAATTGTTCGATAGTGTGTGTCAACAGCAATGCTGTTCATAAGGAGGAAATTTGGAATAACTATTCTAGTTATACTTGAAGCAATTCCTGAGGGTGAGGTAGAGAGGTAAATGTTCCACTTACGGATATTGCTGTCGAACTTAGTGAAGAGTGGGATTTTGATCCTATTGTTGAAGGTCAAGGTGCTCGAGGGCGGGAAGGTCAGGTAGTAGCGCTTGGCCCTGGACTTGACCTGTGCCGAGGGTGTGTACTGTGACAGGTCATAACCGAGGTCACCCAGGTCGCCGGGATCACCCTTGAGAGCTTGTCGGGCGAAGGTCAAGGGCAGGAGACTCGCTGCTGCTGCCATCACCACCACCGCCGCCGCCGCCGGCGCTGACATCCTCACCACACCCGCTCTGCTCATCCTGGGCTGGTGGAGACGGGTATCACTTCTTAACACTACACTTGTTGCTTTCTGGAAGCAGGATTAAATCACTTTAGGGCTAATGTATGTTATAGTCATTGTTTACAGAAATGACTAGATTCTAGGCGGAAACAGATGGTTTTGAGGATAGCGTAGGACGTGGTTTATATTACGTAGACCAAAAGTTAATGACCTTTGTGCTTATGTTATTAGGATCAAGGTTGTGTTTACAAGTTTGATCATCGACGTCAGTAGGAGGCGAGGGGAGGGGATCAAGCCCCCCTATGCTTAAACTCAGATTTGTTTTGAGTTTCTCATGATCCTGACAGTGTTGTAAGGGCGGGTTATCGAATAGACAGGATCAAAGATGTATTTTTTTTCCTCATTTAAACACAAAAAAATATTTGCAAGTTTCGCTCTGTATTCATGATATAAACAATTTCTCGACACAGTTTTCTTCAGTTCTTAATGAATTTAGCAATATCTGTTCCAATATATTTGTTTGCAAGCATTACTTGGTGAAGAGATGTTTGGCTGGACGCATCCTACACTGGTTAATCAAGAAATGAGAACTATTGGTCTGATCCCTTGGACAAGCAGGTGATGGATATTCATCTGTTGTATCCAGCCAGAGCTGATGTGGAAATGGGGACCTACCTGACGGAGCGGCTGCTGGAGGGAGCTGTCACAATATCACACGGTGTCTTTCGGGAGACTGGCGCCGCTTGCTGTGACCTGGTCCATCACGAGCTCCGAGCAGCACGCCGCACCGTATCGCACTCGAGCCCGTTTTCTGTCGTCATCCAGTCAGCTGCCGCTGGCCAGGCAAGGTTTCGCCTTCCGTCGCTCGTGTATCATTATATTATTCTTGCGGTGAAAACTACACGTGGCTGGTAACCCTAATTTTGGAAACATGTTTTTGTACGTCTACAATCGCTGAGGAACGTTTCTTCTTTTTTTTTTCCACTCCAAAAGTTATACTTTTCAAGCCGAGGTCCCGTTAGCGCTTGTTATTGTCACGCTCGCTTCACGAGTCGCATGTTACTGAAACTTTCTTGTTTTAAGGGTACAGTTTCAGGGCACGATATTCGCTGCCTTAGGAGTGGGTATGATTGTATCGTAAGGATTAGCGAAAACGTGAAATTACCCGGACTTATATATATATATATATATATATATATATATATATATATATATATATATATATATATATACACCCAAGGCTAGGCTTGGCCGTTGTATAGGCAGACCCGGCATGACTTGTTTGGGGCAACATTGGTCCCCTGGGAGGTGAATTTATCCAATAATCAAAACTTTCCGAGGGATAAAACCTGAGCTGAATGTAATCTGTTAAGGTTTATTAAAAGACCTAACTGTTGCGTGTGCTTATTAAACCTGGGAAATCTCGAACGATTTGCACCGGCGATTACGCTTAACGGTCTGTGTGTCTGACAGCTTCGGCGTTGTGTTTGAAAGTAAAATTTGATTTTTTGTAGTAAATTTACGGAATTAGGTCGAACGAAATAGAGTTTCTATGTCAGTTTTTGGAAATAAAAAAGATTTTAGAAGGAAGATTTTGGATAGTGTGTGTAAACACTGGGTGTGATCGGGGCCTGAACATGCAGGAGGGTGAAAGGAGGGCAAGGAATAGAGTGAATTGGAGCGATGTGGTATACAGGGGTTGACGTGCTGTCAGTGGATTGAATCAAGGCATGTGAAGCGTCCGGGGTAAACCATGGAAAGCTGTGTAGGTATGTATATTTGTGTGTGTGGACGTGTGTATGTACATGTGTATGGGGGGGGTTGGGCCATTTCTTTCGTCTGTTTCCTTCCGCTACCTCGCAAACGCGGGAGACAGCGACAAAGTATAAAAAGAAAAAAAAAAAAATATATATATATATATATGTATATATATATATATATATATATATATATATATATATATATATATATATATATATATATATATATTGTGATTACCTGTTTGTACTGTACGAGGGGGTCTTACATTATTGGGGCCCCCTCATCTCGAGTGCGTGTGAAATTAGATTTGTCTTATGATCCTCGGTTTCATTTAACCAGCACTCACAGATTTAATAAGTGCCAAGCCATGGGTAACACGCCTCCCGAGCGAGGGGAGGACCGAACCACTGACCCAATAGTGCTGGGGAGCACCACTACCGGCCCAGCACCCTACCACCCCCCAGCGCTCAGTGCATGCCGCCCCGCTGTGTCGCTGGCGCGAATCCCGTCAGCCGTGCTAACAGCTTCCGATGTGCGGAAGGAAGTTTCAAGGAGACGTAACTTATACACCCTCATCCTGACACCCATATTGCAGCCTATAGTGACCTGACTGATGTTAGACTTGTTTTTCTACAGTAGTAGGAGAACTAAACGCTCACAGGATCCTACCTCTTGATATTGATTCTTTGAGGTATAGTCCCCCTAGTGTTGGCTGTGTTTACTTCCTCTTCGTTTACCTTGCTCCCCGAGTCTATAACTCCTTGCTGGAGCATTGCTTCCTCACGTCCCTGTTTTCATTTTCTTTTCTCTTTTTTTCTAACTTCCAGTATTACCATCTTGTTATAGACTTTCCTCTAATACCTGAGAATTATTGTTAATACCTGTTGGTCTCGCAGGAACTTAAATGCTGTCATTATGCCCCATTATTCTCTCCTCAGGTTTGAGCAGATTGTAGGCATTCTCCTCGCTTTGTAACTCACTGCAATCAGGTGAGTCAAGTCTGGTATCACTCCTGTTACATTCCTGTGGACACTTCAGTAGTTCTTTGTCGCTCTTTACGTGAGGATATCCGATTCTTACCGCATGTTCCAGCTTGAAGCGCCATAAGCCCGTTTTTTTTTTTTTTCCTAAACATCTCCCTGGCAATGTAAGTTTTGAGTGACTAGAGTGATTCCGCTATGATGTATGACAGGTAATAGAGGAGAGTGTCATGATGAAGCAGGCTTTACTACCATTCTTTACTGTTCTCTCACGTTCGTGCTTTGCATGCACATGCTATCTGATTTTAAAGATTTTATTTGCAGTCGAGTGGTTCGTAAGTAGTTGAAGGTTCAGTCTAATAATGATAAGACTTTCTCGTGGGAATGGAGAGTTGTATGGCGGGTAGAGTACACATCTAGAGCAGTAATGTCCCACATGCGCAATGTCTCACGGCTTATTATATATTTTTTATGTGTGGGAAGGAAGCTGGTAATGCTCCAGCCTGAATCTCTGGACTAGGATAGATATGCTACCGACCGTGGTGGGATTATGCTGATTAGCTTCGCCCCGTCTCCATCAACAGCGCTTACAGTGTACTGACGACGGTTGTAGAGGCCAACTCTTCCCGTACATCATGTCTTGTTCGCGTTACCAGAATTCTGCACATCAGCCTAGTATGGTTAAACTTAACCTACACATGGGGGTATTAGTCGCCCAATTAGAGCTCATCACCTACACACTCATCATTAGGAGCTCACCAGGTTTTCATCTTCAACAGCCATATGGTCTGGTTTGTGGAGCACTGTCGTGGGATGGCTCCTCTTCCACTTCTCCAGCGAGTGTAAACAAAAGCCTCCTGCCTTATTAGCTCTTCTGTTATCATTTGTCTTTCCGTCCGCTGTAATGGTGCTTTCCTCTCTCTGTTATACAGATATTATTTAAAGTCACTGTTCTCGAAAGCTGTGTACCAGCCCCTGTAACCAAGCCCTGCGTCATGCGTTTGGCTGCTGCATCCCATAGCTTCTCTGCAGAGACCAGCCACACGAGGATGGACCTCTATGACCCTTTTTTTTTCTGTCAACGATTTTTTACTTTTTTCTTTTGCCTTTCCTTCCTCCTATATCTTCTGCACCTTTAAAGACTGCATCTTTAAACATCTGAAGACTTCAAATCTTCCTACAATTTTGCCTTTTACCCGAGATGGCCGTGAATGTGTTTATCCACCATAGGTCAGGGAAAGCAGGAAGAAAAAATTCTTCCGTATCCCGCACTATTTGTGATGGCAGCAATCTGCGCTCCGGTAGGCGTGTGTAAGCCTCACTGCCCAGCAGCGTGACCAGCGTCATCCCCCAACACATTGTGAGGCAAGCGAGGAGAGGAGGTAGGATCCTCTGGCTGCTGGCGGGACATGGCTCCTTCCCCTATGATGATGGCTGGCTACGCCGGGATGAGCAGCTAGGCAGGCGTCGCCGAAGCTAGTCATTTTCTGCAGCCCCTGCGATGCTGGCTCTGTTATCACGCTCCGATAGACCATACTTTCCCTCTTGTGATGACGCTACTTGTCTTAATGACCTTCATTCGGAATCACGGGGAAATGGTAATGATTTCTCTTCCCCTGTGAAATTGAAATAGTGAATAGGCGGAACTGTGGAGAATATAAGATCCGTCCATCTCAGACTCGGACGAAATAGAAGACATCTTTTCGAACGTAGTTTTATTCTTTTTCTTTCAGATGCATTTTGTATCACTAGTTTTATTCGTTTTCTTTCAGATGCATTTTGTATCAATATTTTATTCTTTTTCTTTCAGATGCATTTTGTATCAGTAGTTTTATTCTTTTTTCTTTCAGATGCATTTTGTATCAATATTTTATTTTTTCTTTCAGATGCATTTTGTATCAATAGTTATATTCTTTTTCTTTCAGATGCATTTTGTATCAATATTTTATTCTTTTTCTTTCAGATGCATTTTGTATCAATATTTTATTCTTTTTCTTTCAGGTGCATTTTGTATCAACAGTTTTATTCCTTTTCTTTCAGATGCGTTTTGTATCAATAGTTTTATTCTTTTTCTTTCAGATGCATTTTGTATCAATATTTTATTCTTTTTCTTTCAGATGCATTTTGTATCAATAGTTTTATTCTTTTTCAGATGCATTTTGTATCAATATTTTATTCCTTTTCGTTCAGATGCATTTTGTATCAATAGTTTTATTCTTTTTTCTTTCAGATGCATTTTGTATCAAGCAGAGTCCCGCTCTTCATGGTTTTCATTAGTATGTCTTTAGTTACTAGTTCATGGTTCTGTATTCTCGCAAGCTGGGAAGTTAGTTATTGGGTGCTGGTCGCCTTCTACGACACGCAAGGAATACGTGGGAAGTATTCTTTCTCCCCAATCGTGAAATCAGGACTTTAGGTTTACTAAATATCCGTGTGCCTCTGTTATTTATGATGCACTGTTGTTGTCTTCCGCTCTGTCTTGTCAGTGAATAAGTGTTGCCCTGGTTACTGCACTGTGAACTTTCGAGTTCGAACTCCGACATGGTGAAAGCCTGCTATAAACAACAACGGCTAGACTTTGAAATTTTGTCAGAAGTGTTCATATACTCTGTATATTCACAGATGTTCGTCCTTACTTTGACGTAATGTAAGTAGGACAGGAACAACCAGTATAACAGTAGACAGATTGCGATACTGTAGATGTAGTTTAGGTAACTTAAGAAGGGCTCAATATGTTTTGCCCGCCACCACCTTTTTCTTTTCTCCTTTTTACACCATTTCCTTCTTTGTTTCTCCTACTTCCTCTTCTGTGTTCATCGTCTTGTATATTCTATATTCTACCTTTACCCTCTTCCTCCTACCACCGTCCGTATTTCTTTGTTTCTCCTACTTCCTCTTCTGTGTTCATCGTCTTCTATATTCTACCTTTACCCTCTTCCTCCTCCTACCACCGTCCATATTTATCCATGTCGTCTCCTCATCACTCAAGACTACCGCCTCGCTTGACGTCCGTGTTTATCCATGTCGTCTCCTTGTCACTCGAGACTGCCGCTTCGCTTGACCACTCTGCCGAGAATGGGGACGAACCCCGCGTGCTGGGTCAGTGTCATGCGTAACAGATGAACACGAGTGACAAAAACTTTCCCCAGTTTACAGTGTTACAGTGTAGCAGCCATTCACTACCCATGCTGAAACGCCCCATATCATCCTTCTTCGCCTGAATCGTCTTAGGAGCTCACATCAGTTCTTTGATGTTTTTTTGTTTTTGTCTACGCTGTTTAGCTGTGTCCTCGGTTTGTGTGTTTCTAATTTCCAATTTAGAGAGGAAGTTTTGCATTCCTGGAGTCACCATCTTTTAACCTTATATTTTCATCAGTCAGGTTTCTAAATTTCTCCTGTTAGCAGTTACTTCTATATTTAGCTTTTCCATCATACTTAAAATGTCTAACTACTTATATCACCTACTCCCTTACACTAAAATAGCATTCTTCAATATATATATATATATATATATATATATATATATATATATATATATATATATATATATATATATATATCGTTCTTATTTCTTATTATGGTGTGCAAGTGTTTCCAAGTAGTTTTATAAAGAAAGAAATTAAAACTCTTGAATATAACATATACATATTCTTTATTTATGAAGTACGATTACATTTGTTGCCCCACGTGATGTTGGTAGAAATTTACAGATTTTAAAAAGTCGATAAAGTGCTACTAAACCCACAGGAAATCTGAAGGTTCGAAGCAGCTTTGCTTTATGGTTGGTGATGGGGGTTTTGATTATATAGTATGAGAAGCAGATCAGCAAGAGGCATGCCGATGCATCACACTCAACTCGGTTGTGTTGATGTAGGTCGATAATTGCCACCATCACACCCCATACTATAAAATTTTCTGTTCCTTAAAAACATATTCTCATCGTATCGATAATACTTAGTGAAGTGTCTGTACAGTTTATATTTATATCATAAGTGAGAATTGCACAGTATGTAGTTACATAGGTCATGCGTTCATGTTATCATACATTTATTACTGTATCCACATCCTTGACTTTTTAGCCTGTAATGAGTAATACCTAAGAAATATTCCACACATACGCAGACACGTTCACACACGCACATACATGTGAATGATTAATAAATTAATGATGATAGATTTTGATGTATAAAACAGTAAGACATAAGCGTAAGACGTTGTAGGCCTTTCAGGAGAAAGTCTCAACGGAGGCGCTGCCGTCGTGAGCCAGGCCTTGGTACAGGTAGGAGAAGGCTGATTGCACCATGTCCACCAGGCGGTAGGGACATGCATGGTACAGGCCCTCACATCCTCCCTCTTGACGACCAGCCTCCTCAGCCTGCACGAAGTCCTCCAATTCGGCCGTTCGGCTCCCGTACCCCGCACTGAAGACATCACCTCCATGTTAATCTTCGTGATGCGTGTTTGAAGGGTTCATTTCACAACCTTTCTAAGCTTTAATTAGTAATTTGAGTAGGATATGAGGACGTTGATCAAACAATTTGATTATTCTCTTGTAAGAACGACTTTCCTTTGAACACGACGATTTAATCCCATGAGTATGATGGAAATGATTTTACATAAAGGATTTAATCATCATACGTAAGTTGATAAGAAAATAAGCAGAAAAATTATCCATACAGGAAGCATTATTGTTCATGTTTGGGTCTACTGCTGTAGCGTTAACATACCTGAAGAAGAGGTTGATGACTTCGCCCGTGATGCCCAGGTCGTCCACGGGTTCCTCTCCGACCTCACACACAGCCCTTAAGATGCACTGCCGTCCGTCCAGGCCAAGTCTTGTGGGAGAGAGAGAACCATATCATACCTTGTAGAACGTTCTGGATTAGTCTTTTAAAAGTTGGCTGGTGTCAGCGCTTGATTTTCTACATACTGAGAATTATTTTAGCCTAGTTGGGAAAACTATGCTATTGTACTGTAAGATGAATAAGTAGATTCAGGTTCCAAAGATTATTCATCGTCTTTGAAACAGTGGACTGCTTCCGGGCTGGCCCGTCCCCGAGTTCTCTCTCTTCTGAAGAGCTCTTTCCCTTACCTACCCCAGCTGAGCTATTGTATCCTGTGCTCCTTTTCCCCTGTCCCGTGACCCAATCTCTCCCATCTCCTTTTTTACTTTCATCTCCCTCTCTTCCCATCTTTATTCCCATTGATTGTTCCCACATTTTAGCGTCATTTTCCTCCTCTCAGTCTTTGACATCAACCATTCCCTATCGTCACTGTTCTCCCCTCCCCTCTCAACCAATGTCTTGACTCCTTTCTCCTTTATTTTACCTTTCTAACTATTCATTCGTCCATTTCCCCCCTCCCTACTGTGCGTTCCGTCCCGTCCCCTCGCTGTAACTCACTTATCCATGATCCTCTCCAGGAAGGTGAAGGCGGTCACCCTCTGGTCGTCCAGCGCTCGTCCCGTCCGCCTTGTGTTCATGTCGCTGGAGTAACTCATGGTGTCGCCTTGATCGTCGTAATCGTAGTCGTAGTAGTCACGGCTTAGCCGCAGTGAGGCGTTGGGAAGCCTAAGGTCGATGGGGAAGGCGTACAGCTGGCTCCCAGCTGGTGATAGAGAGGAACGAGTAATGCAGATGGCAGGCCACCACAGCTGGTGGTAGAGAGTGGTTGGTTATTTGGTTAGCAGGCCGCCAGAGCTGGTGGTCAAGAAGGGCGAGTTATGTGGTCAGTAGCCGCCAACCACAGTGGGTTTTTTTTTTAGCAAAATTATTTTCACTGAGTGTTCGAGAATTCGATTTTTTCTCTTTCTTTATTAAGAATATATGCAGTTAGTGTATTAAAGGAAAACTATTCTTTTCCAGTTTTCAGTTAAGAACATGATACACTGCACGGAATAGTTAATATAGCTCATACATTAATAGAGAACAATATATTGTCACTGCACTCAAGAACTGGTAAGCCTGGTTAGTCATGGTTCTTCCTTTCAATAAAGCGTAATAATGCAAAATATATGAGGGTAATACATACGTTTCCAGCACTCGCGAGCTTGCCACTCTACTACTTTAAGTAAACGCGATAGCGAAGTGTAAGTTCCAGTCTTTGCTGCAGTTACTGCGTGAGGAACATTCTTCAACTATGCATCAATAATGCTTTTAACCCTGATTTTAGTCCTGCCACAGAAAAAAAAAATCGATCCATACCCGATTTTTGAAGATTCTGTCACCTAAGCTACTGTATTTTTCTAAAAGTAAGAAAACTAAATATAGGAGCGAAAACTTTTTTTTTTTCCATACGGCAAGAAAATATGATGGACCTGTGTGTAGTAAACTGTCTGGTGGTTTCTGGTTTGATAACTATACAGAAATATTTTTCAGATTTATAATCAAACTTCGTATAACGTGAAAATATAATGTGCCTGCGCTTGGAAAGTCATTCGTGGTCGTGTATTTATGTAGAGTGAAAAAAGCATGAGTGTATCCTTAGAGTTTTGCTCAATTTTCTTGACCAAATTGCTTTTGTGGTTAACCTTAAGTTGGAACGTTCAAGATTAAGTTATGAGGCTTTTGGGCGCAGTTACGTTCTTTTATTGTTATTCACCTTGGCTGGGGTTTTCATCCATTTTTGCTCTGTCTAAAACCCAAGACTCACAAAAAGGTGTGGCCTTGGTATCAGAGATTTAACATGAGTATGTATCATTTATTGATTACTTCCTTGTTGTAAACCTACTCAGTACGAAGCATACCCCCCACCCCCGTAGAAATTATTTATTCACAACCAAAGTAAGTTCCTTTGAGTGATGGGTATTAATAAAACGCCACTTACAGAGTGGATTATTGGTTCACCTCAGTACCCTGAACCATATCACCTGAGGGCGATGGTGAACCTGTGTGTGGATGATCCTAACATGGACGGCCTCCTTCGTAAGCCGGCTAGGCTAATAACTTTTACTTAACATGAAAGAGTCACTGTAGGATATCATTGATGACTTTCGTAGTGGTTGGTACTTACTGATTCCATCGGTCAAGTTCGCTGTAGGAGATCGTTAGTGAGGTTAAAAGTGGATGGTACTTACTAACATATCCGTCGAGCTCGCTGTAGAATGGGATGGTGAGTTTGGGTGTCACAGTGAGGACGGAGCCTGTCGGGAAGCTGAGGAAACGCCGGACGCGGTGGTGCAGCTGCGGGCGGGAGGAACATTTTAGGATGTACAGAGTAACGTCCACACACGATTAAGTGACGCGTTTGGAAATGAATGTTGCATACTGTTAACTACCATGTCAGTGCACTTTATAGCCCACTGTGTTATACTCTGTATCCCAATGTGACGTGCTGCAGCCCAGCATGAGTACTCACCTGTAGCCTATCCCTAGCCATCCTGCCAGGAAGCTCCTCTAGCACTCCTATGTCGCCCTTCCACGCCCTCTCCATCCGCCTATCTCGCCTGTCGCTTATGTCCGCCAGCGAGACTGCACACATGATGCCCATCACCACCAGACCACGCATTGCCAGTTCTTAGAAAACTACACATTTAATTTTTTTCTCGTTCTTTGGAAATCTAAAAAGAAGTTTGACAGGAAATTAGGTATGATTGATATTTTCTTAATCGTATGAAATTATATAACATGAATGTAGCACTACTGCCAGTTGTTAATTTTTTGAATAAAGTTCGAGATTTGCCTATAAACTGGTTGATCTCACCTCAGCAGCATTTCAAAATCTGAAATTCAACATTTAATGATCACATAGGTACCTCCTTAGGTTTAGTTTTTTGTATAATTTTCAAACATTTTATTAGTAGTGTGATGTAATGATGTACACTTGTCTTTACATTCTTTAGGTCTACTAACCTGGCTAGTATAAACTTCAGTATAGTATACTCGATTAGTTTATGATGGGAGGCAACACTTCTGATAGGGGGGTACGAGGGAAACACTATGGGTAGAGCAGTACGTAGGAAGCAGCTCGAAAGGTTGGGAGGTACACAGACACAGCCAGTTGTCGTCAGATGTTCCACCAGGCTGATTAACCACCAACCTTTCTCCACCAAAGCCAAGGTGGTACTGCCGGCCTCACACTACGCTTCCTGTACACACGTGCGCGCGCAATCACACACACACACACACAGAGGCAAAGAAGACTTCCATATGATTATCATCTAGCAGGAAACTACCTTCACGAATCCGTGTGAGAAAAACTTGAGAATCGGCACCGACCCCAGCCTATCGAAGGAGTCTCACCTTAGGAGAATAGTCGAGGAAATCTTTGCTTACTTGTAAATCTTCGAGTAACATTCAAGTTCATTGAGTATAATACATTAGCAAACCATCCACATTTTACATTATGCCAAAACTAGAATATGCTTCCCCAGCTCAATCACCACACCGATCTATATATATAGTACAAATGACTACAAACAGCGTCAGACCACTATGACTGGAAAATATCAGAAACAAACATGTTAGTGTACCTACATCACATATTCAGCATATATTGCTGAAAATAGCCAATGAAACCCTCAGGAGTTTTACGGTTCAGTTAAAAGCAAGGAAGTTATCATCCACTCAATTGGTCCATTAATGATAGAAAACAGTGGCTAAGTTTAAGACAACGAAGTGATATTAAAAAAAAAAAATCCAGTCCTGGACCTTGTGGCACAAAGAATATATAGAGAAGGTCCTGAGGAAAGCAACAAAAATGGCACCGAAATTGAGAGCTGAGTTACAGGGAAACGCTCGAGACTAAACTTGTCCACCTTGGAAAATAGAAGAATGAGGAGTAACCTATCACTACTTTTTATATCTCAAACATCGATGGCGCAAGCAGTGAACAGTTTTTCGAGAGATATAGCGATAGAGCATCCAAAGGACAGTATTAATTTAAGCAAGAAACCTATTTAAAAAGATTAAGTACTTTAATTGTATAAAAGCAAACAAATTTAGGGAGTTGAAATATAGTGTTCAAGAGGTGGGGCCTCAAGAGTATAAAACTCCTAGTACAGTATAAATAGGTAATTATAAATGGAAAATAATTTACAGACGATATATATATATATATATATATATATATATATATATATATAAAGACGTCAGTAGTTAACTTCGTGTGGCACGGCTGCAGATGGTGAAGCGGTGATTGTTGATTGTATGTAGCTGCTCGGTTCACATTATCGTCGCGCGCTACTTAATCTTCCCTCGTCTTCCTTGGACACCTTAATCATACCCATCATCATTCACATAGATCTTCCAGAGGTCATTCACACTCGTGAACCTACTAGACCGTCACCTGTACTCATGATATTTCCCGACGGTTGTCCAATACTAATGAAGTTTTCAGTCTGTCACTCATGACCCTTCCAACAGTCACCTACGCTTGACCCTTACACATTATCACCCACACTCGTAAACCTTCTAGAGTCCTAGGCGGTCTCCCATATTCTTGACGCTTCATTTCTGTTACTAGTAACTTATCTTTAGTCTCTCTCTCTCTCTCTCTCTCTCTCTCTCTCTCTCTCTCTCTCTCTCTCTCTCTCTCTCTCTCTCTCCACTGAGTGGCACTTGATTTATATTTGGTGTAGTTTTCACATCTAGCAATCTTGAATTAGAAAGCTACCTAGGAAGCTCCACTTTAAGAGTAACGCTGCATTGTTCGAGCATAGGTACTTCATGAGTGAACACTTGTGCCAAGGGAAACAGAACTGAACCCAGACAACTAAAGATATACAGTTAGATGATATCTTGAGAAACGCAGGCTGGGAGACTAAATCGTAATAGCTTAGATATACAATTGTTTTATAGTGCTACGTGAAGTCTAGAAAGAGTCAATTTATGGGAATCATCGCTGGTAGAACTGAACTGTATACGCTTTTTCTGGTCCAACTTCTTCCAAAGGACGTGAGCAATCCAAAGAGATTAGAAATATACTTTGAAGAGGATGTAGATGGATCGGTGGACAACACATTTTGTCAGTTGAGGAAAGATGTCGTGTACTAAATTATAGTCTCAGGTTATGAGGCATTAGTCTGCAACCACTTAACGTGGACCACGGAAACCGGGACTCAAACAGACGATGTAAGGGATTACCTTTCTTATTAAGAAGCGGTAAAAAACGAGGGGCACCCACATTCGTCAGAATACACCGAGGAATAGCAGCAGCAGTGGTAGTGTGGCAGTGAAAGAGATCAGGAACATAAAAGTTAGTGAGGTGAGAGGAGAAACGTAAACACGACTGGATAATTATATGGTGGGACGCAGTCTTGTGGTCGTTCGAGCAACATCGGCAAGGATACAAACTAATTTTTGGGTTATATGATTTTTCTGTAAACTCATATTATTCAGGAAAAATGAAGTTTTTCCACATTAGATAAAGAATGCGGTAATCTTGATTAGAATTTAGTGTCATATGCTTTCGCTCTACAGATGAGAATTATATGCTTTATAATTAAATCAGCATCACGGTACACCTGTCCCACCTCTTTTTCTGCCCCTGCACCAGCAAGTGTTTGCTCGCCCTTGAGCTACACAACCAGTTGCAGACTTCGAGCTTGTATGACAATGCTGGCACCTCACTGTAATGTGGAGATGTGATCCCTTTTCTCCTTAAACAAGCTGTGAAATCTAAAATTTTGCATGTAATATACTGTCGTTTTATCAGTTTCTTTACACCTATCACCATCACAAAAAGAAGACATAAATAACGCTTGCTAGACATAGAAATTATCGGTGATTTTGGATAATTTGCGATTTTGAGGTGAGAGATGGTATGATCAGCATAGTATTATAACGCGTCCAAAATTAATCATATCGAAAACTGTTACAATTTGGGCATCCACAATTCCCACTGATCAGTCTCTCTATCATCCAACTCTATCAATTATTTAAGAATGCCTTATTTGTAAAAGTATATTAGACTTTTTCTGTGATAGAGTAGGTGAACAGCTCAAAGCCAAATCTAAGCGACTGAACCCAGACTTAGCAAGGGATTGGCGAACGGTTGTTGTAGCCAGATTCATACATAAAAAGATATATAGAGAAAATTACGGTTCAGTATGCAGGCATTTTTAATTACTGAATAGATATTAGAATACAATACTTACAATTTTTTTTTGTAAATTGAAATACACTTGTAGTGTTGTGGATTTTCGATGAATGCGCATTCCG
This sequence comes from Panulirus ornatus, assembly GCF_036320965.1. NCBI lineage: Eukaryota > Metazoa > Arthropoda > Malacostraca > Decapoda > Palinuridae > Panulirus > Panulirus ornatus. The sequence continues at coordinate 7,423,423 of NC_092254.1, read as the reverse complement.
GTTAGTTGGCTCATCGTGACTTTGTTTATGTGTTGTTTTGCGTGTTTCGAGGCTTCGCAAAGGAGTTGAATCTTGAAAGGTTAAAATCAGCATTAATTTGAACAATTCTTTCTAGTAAGTGTATATGATTTTTTTTGTTTTTGTCTAATAGTTCAGCAAATCTAATTATGTTCATATATATTAACATTCATCCGATGTATATATTTTCCCATTCCGTACTTTCACCTACTGCCTTTTCTCAACTTTTTTTTTTTTAGTTTTTCGTATTCTGGTGTTTCAATTGACACATCCTTATTCCATTGTCTTTTGCTTCTTATTACTTTATTTGTCAGTAGGTAATCACTCATACAATGGTAATTTATAGACTATTTTCAATATCAGTCAGCAAAGCGACAGCCTCATATATATATATATATATATATATATATATATATATATATATATATATATATATATATATATATATATATATATATTCTCAAGAAAAAACTTTTTGCTTGAAAGGAATCCACATTTCCTAGAGACAGCTGCAGCTACAAGGCAGAGCAACACTCGGTAGCAGTGACAGGAATGGACTCCATTGAAGTGAGAACTTCTTTAACAAAACTAAACTGTCTCTCGTTAATTGACGATGACACTGCCTTCCCAAAAATAACTTCTCATCTGCCGTATAACATGGAGCAAACGGAGTCCTTTAACATACAGACACATTCGCCCATATACCTGTATTTACCTTTATTTCACATTCAGATACTACGCAGTGGCTTTGTTTCTAACTTCATCGCTTCTTTATCAAGCATCTTTTTATTCAGTCTTATCTCGCATATTCTCAAGTTATAGTTGCATTATTTCATCACATCAGTTTATGTTGATGTATGACGTTTAGATGATGCTTTTGTTTTGTGTACGTATTTCAAATATTACATTATTATGTATCTTATAGTATTCCATTCTACTTTTTCACTTACTCTTAAGTATTACGGTTGCTCTTTGTATTATGCATATTCATCAAGTTTTTGTTGCTCTATCACGTACGTTCATGCTGCTCCTCTCTGTTTTAATAGTGTAGCAGTCGCTCGTATCTTTAAGTATTGCATTTTCTATACGCACCTTCATCATGTAATGCATTATATCGTCGTGTTTAAGGTCTTTTCTGTATCACGTATCTTGCAGTCTCGGTACGACGTAAATTATTGGTTTAGGAAAAAAAAAAGAAGTTCGAAGCTTCAATCGGTATGAACCAGTGAAACTGGAGGTCCACGTCTCAAAAGGACCGATACCCAGACTCTCCGTGAACGACTTCACGCGGATTTGTGTACAAATACTGGATATCTAAGACATGGCGGCTTTTCAAACAGGGGAAATAGCCGCCTTCCAAACCATAGAGGTCTCGTCTGAAGGTGGATGTGCCGTTGCCTTCCCAGTCGATGACGATGGTAGGAAAGGTCAGTTAAACCTGTCTCTGAGGAAAGTCACAGAAAAACAGTGGCGAAGACTGATAATCCAAGGCCTCTCATATTCCTTGGTATTAGATGTAGATTAAATCTAAATTTTAGGAAAGACACTGAATGCGAAAAGTATGATCGTGAGGAACGGATTCAGTAAACTTTGCCTTGATGAGTTCATTTTATGAGTGATTATATGTTTCAGTTGCATAGAAGCCGGATTTGATGTGCACTTCCGTATATTATGACTAAATATTGACCATTATTGAGTTAGATATGGCATTGAAATTAGATTAATTTCTATGAATCATGGATAAAGTTTCATTGGGATGTGAATGATATTTTTGCATTAGTAGTAATACTGTGATACAGTAGATAAGAGTATAGAAATAATTTTGCAAGTATTAAGGCAGTAGTGGTGAGGGACATGAACAGTGGGGGGGGGGGGGAATATTTGGGGCCTAGAGTGACATATGATTAGATTAAGCCCGCATTAAAATTAACAGGACCTATGAAAGCCCCATTTGTCCATAGTATTTTCTGAAATGAAATTGGATTTCGTACATAAACATTTTGAAATGTATCCACATGGTATGTAGACAAACATTTATTTGAAGTGCGTTAAAGAAATCGGCGTTTTTTTTTTTTTTTATTTACTGCTTTCTAAAGCATGAAAGGACCTGCAGTTGGATGCAAAGAGTAACCATAGCATCTATATAACATACAGTTACCAGATAACAAGGTTTTGACTGCTGTGTGGGGGCGGGGGTGTTTATATAGGTTCTTTTGATTTCTAAATTGATTCAACAAGTTTTGGTTGTGAACCCCCCTGTATTTTGCTGATTCTGACTTAACTAAAAACAATTACCATATTTCTGTTGGAGAATTGGGAAATATTATCCCAGTCATTTTATACCAGTCACATCTTATTTTTGAAACGCTGAGCTGCCATTGCAAAACAGCATTATTCCACTTTCCTGAACCTTGTATAAATCTTCATTAGGAAGAGCATATAGTAAATTTAAAGAATGATAATAGTCTTTTTTATAATTCTTCCCTACATCTAATTGACATTGGAATATATTAGAATAATCCGTGGTTTATTTTTCATAAATTAAGATGGGTGTGAATGGAATAAATTTTAGTCTTTTAATAGAATTATAGTAGGGAGGGCTATGAAGATCTAAGAATTTGTTTGGGGTAATTAACATAAAATAATGTGAAACACTCCTAGATATCATGAGAATTTATGAAAATTCGCCAAGCTTCACCTGTGTAATAAGATTTACCCTAACATTTAATGTTTTTGTCTAGATATGTTTAATGTTATCAATCATGTTTTGCCACGTACTGAATGTTTTCTTGATTGTGTATGTACACTGAAATATTTTTGTATGCAGACGAATTAATACAGTGCACAAAAACTGTGTACATGAGACTATGATATTTCTCAGGTAATTGTAACATCAAAAATAAGGTAAATGTCATATGTTAGAGGAAGTATGGTGAGATTTTCATGTTCTGTTTAAAACACTGCTGAGCAAAGTTGTACTATATCCCCTGGGCTTGTGGTAAGATGATGGTGATCCATTACCATATTGGTGTCTAGCATAATATTGGTTTAAGACAGTGAAAGGAATCAGCCTTACCTAACTTCCAGCAGGAGGTTCTGTAACTTGTCCCCTGTACTCTATTTTGTCTTAGGTTAGCTTAGATGTGGCACAAGGGAAAATAAGTTCGTTGCAAAATAACTTTTTGACCCACCAACAGTACTGAATGCTTATCACCGTTTGATTGCGGACACCTATATTGTAATGTATTTACAGTTATTTTGTATGCATTAACCAGTAACCTTAAGGGTCATATATAGTATTTTGAGTAAGATTTCCTGTTTAATGTATACATTTCCACATTGTGACTTTATCAGAAACTATTACTTCAGTAGTAAATGAAAGGTACTACTTTGCAGAATACTTGATGTAATAATATTTATATATATTACAGTGTATGGAAGCTGAGAGGAGATTTGAAGATTGTCCATTTAAAAGATTGCATGCAATTGTTATAAATTTTTCTAGTACATTGAAGTAGGGTATTTACCACAGATGGGTTGTAGATATTCATTGGTATATTCCCTACATAAACTTCAACAAAACACAGTGTAGATGTGCCATTTTAGTTCTAGTGTTTCCAGAATTATAATCATGCATAGCTGTTACTAATTATATAATAGACGTTGATTTCAGTCGCCTTCTATGTGTATGTATGTATATGTGTATGTGGGTGGGTTGGGCCATTCTTTCGTCTGTTTCCTTGCGCTACCTCGCTAATGCAGGGGACAGCGACAAAGAATAATAAATATGAATGTAAATTGTTTTCAGAACAACAGATTCGTTTTGTTTACAATGATGTGTTAAGAATGATAGTTACAGGTATTCAAAGTATCAACTTGTAGCTGAATTTATAATTTATGAAATTTATCATGTATCCATATACAGTTCAGTATTTCAGTTAAATCATGAATGAAAGCTCAAGGGTCTCATACTGTTTAATTATTTTAATGAACTTTTTTGAAATTAAAGAACATGGTTTCAGAGCTTAAAAGAACATAAAAAAAGAATGTCTTCAAGAAGAATGATTAATGAAAAAGCAGCAAACCCTTCTGTCCCTCGTCTTATCACCAGGTTTATTTTCTTTACCTAATTGTTTTGTTAAAAAGTTTAGAATAAGTTGAAATGGTACTAAAATGATTTCATGGATTAAGGCTTTTAAAATTGTTGGTTGATTTTCATTGACTGAGTGTGGCTAGGAATGCAGTAGCTATTTAGTGTTTGGTCTTTGTTCTCTATAACATTATAACTTTTATTTAATATTTTTTCTTTCCTGCTTCATATCAATCTATTTTTCAATGTTTCTCATATTCTATTATTATCCTGACTGCAGAAGATGTAGAATTCAACCATGAAGCCACAATGCTTCTTATCAAATGCATCAGGAAACGGTATGCAGAGTTGATATCTAATAATCGAGCAAGACCCCAGATTTATAAGGATATATATGCAGAGATGACTATGCGAGGGTACAACTTTTCTGTGGAGAGAATTAGGCGAAAATGGAATAACCTCCTTGGAACATATAAAAGGGTCAAGAAAGAATGTTATCCAAGAAGCCCACCATGGGAATACTACCAGGTACTGTATTTATTTTAAATGTATACTGAATTTATATTATTTCAAGGAAGTTGTTTCATATTCTTAGGTGTTTAATCTGCATATTGGAAATAGTAAAAGGCAAAATTTGGCTGCATAAAGCTTGATAAGAAAATAGTATAGATGATTCAGTCATGAGATGCTGTATTGGGAACTTTTCTTTATAAATATTACATAATGTATTGTGGATAGATTATGATGAGGTATTTTAAAATGGATTATGTATGGAAGGTAATGAAAGGTGGCATACAATCAAACAGGCGAGTTGTTACAATTGCAGTAGCGTTGTAAGCGAAACATGAGTTAATGCTAGTGCTTCCTCATCGTTAATAGAGTATTAAAGATGATTGGAAGGTTCTGATTGTAATATTCCAAGAGGACGTGTGTCATGTTTATAGAACACTGCTACATATAGAAAAGGTTTTGCTATTGTAAACATACATTTTTTTTTTTACTGTTACTTGGCCATATTTCAGTCAATATCTCAAGGAATATGGCACAAAGATATGGAACCATGTGACACATATTACCAGGACCAACCGAGACCATTTTTAGCCTTCTGTAGAGATTAGAGGTCATCAGAAATTAAGATTTTAGCTACTAATCCACTATATTTCAACCAGCATTGATCAAACTTAGCACAAACATAGTTTTTAACAAGCCTGCCTTGCACAGTGGTTAAAATATCAAGTAGAAATACATAACTGCATTTGCTTACAAAATTTAAGCTCTCTAAAGTAGCAATCATTTTCCCCTCTCCCTCATTAGCACTGTATTGATGAAATAAGTCTCATCTAAAGAAAAAGATGGTTGATGGGTACTTCTGAATGGATCATCTTGCATATATGAAAATCTTTTGAGTAATGAGTATAAAGAACACTAAAAACAAAATAATTCTTTTTACAAGATTATAAGATGCATCATTATCATAATTATCCTCTAAACAGGTACTCAGTGATTTCCTTCCAGCAGACCCAGGCTGTGCACCCTCTTCAGGATCTACAACTTTTGCAAAAATTGCCCCAGCTACAGCCATTCATAACCTTAGAGAGCCAGTTGTTCCATCTTCTACATCATCCGTTGTACTTCAGCCATCTGTAACTGTGCATGTTCCATCTCCATCACTGGGTAAGGAAATTGAAAGAGGAGCAAAGCGACAAGCTATAATGGAACAATACATTGAGCAGTTGAGGGAAAAAGATTCCTTTGATGAAGACTACAGGAAAAGAAAAGAAAGGAGAGAAAGAATGAAAATTAAATCATTACAAAAGATTAGTAAGGAACTTCAGACTATAGCAAAAACACAGTGTGATATACTTAAAAAACAGGATCAGATATTAAAAGCGATAAATTCATCAAAGATTTCATGAATCTTTTAGTCCCATTAGGCACTAAAACAGTGATAGGTGTGAAAACAAATCCTGTGTTTACAGATGAGTTAGGAAAATGTAGGATTCTACCTTACTGTACATATGTTTTATGTATGTTTGTAAATGAGCTTTAAATTATTCATTAAGGTCATTTCTGCATTATTTTATGTGTGTGTGTGTGTGTGTGTATATATATATATAAAATTCATATACATATTCGAAATTTCCCACGCTAGCAAGGTAGCGTTAAGAACAGAGGACTGAGCCTTAGAGGGAAAATCCTCACTTGGCCCCATCCTCTGTTCCTTCCTTTGAAAAAAAAAAAACGAGAGGGGAAGGATTTCCAGCCCCTCGCTCCCTTCCCTATTAGTCACCTTCTATGACGTGCAGGGAACTATTCTTTCTCCCCTATCCCCAGATATATATAGATATAAATATATACATGTTAATGAATAAGGCCTATTCTTTGTCTGTTCCAGGCACTACCTTGCTGACATGCAAGGCAGTGATCAAGTATGAAAATACAGTATATGCTTTGTTTTTTCTTACATGTTGGCCATTTTCCACATTTGCAAGGGAGTGTCAGTAACAGATCATCAGCTCTTTAGCTTTGGTGAAACCAAAGCCCCCTCTTCACAGTCAGGCCCCACAGGCTTTTCCAGTTTCCCACAACTGCTTCAGATGACCTGGTTCAAGTCCATCTTCAATTCAACATTTCCTTTGTATCATATGAATTTACTTTCTTCTGTTCTCTGCTTGTTCAGGCTGTGAACCTTCAAAACATCTTTCACTTCATCCTTCCACCTCCTTGATTTTCTCCTTTTCCTTGTTCCCTCCACTTTTGATATGTATACCCTCTTTGTCATCCTCTCCTTACCCATCTTATCCATTTCTCCAAACCATTTCAGTGCACCCTCTTCAGTTCTTTCATATATGCTCCACTTACTACCACACCACTCTCATACACTCGCATTTCTTCCTGTTAACCCTCCTCACATCATATTTTCAGACATTTCATTTCCAATATATCTGCCCACTTTTTTACATTTTTGTTTAGCTGAGGCCCATGCCTCACATCCACACAGCACCAGTGGGACTATTTTGCCATGAAACATAGTCTTTGCCCTGAAATATATGGTAACCTTTCATACATTCCTTAATGTACCCCAGACCTTTACCCCCTCACCCATCCTATAACTCACTTCAGTTCCCATGGTTCCATTCGCTGCTACATCCACTCCAGTTACTTCAGCTTTTCTCCTTTCAGACTCTCACTTCAGATATCCTTATTTACCTAACTATTAAACAACGAAATTGCTTTAATTCACATTTACTCTTAGTGTTCTTTCAAATGCTCTCCCAAACTCAGACACTAGCTTCTGCAGGTTCTCACTTGAATCTGCCACTAATGCCAAGTTATCAGCAGACTACAACTGCCTTAAATCCCAGCCCCCCATACCCCCCAATGAACTACATACCTGCTTCTCTCTTCAAGACTCATGCATTAATCTCCCTCAACATACCATCCATAAACAAATTAAACTGCCGTGGTGTCATCACACACCCCTGCTGCAACCCACCATCCTCCTCTCTTTCTACTTGTTTACACGCCTTACTCTTGATAAGAAGTCTTTGTTCCTAGCAGCTTTCCTCCCATACCATATATATATATATATATGGTTTTTTTTTTAATTTTCTAAAAGAAGGAACAGAGAAGGGGGCCACGTGAGGATATTCTCTCAAAGGCCCAGTCCTCTGTTCTAAACGCTACCTCGCTAATGCGGGAAATGGCAAATAGTATTAAAGAAAAGAAAGAAAGCCCAGTCCTCTGTTCTTAACGCTACCTCGCAAATGCGGGAAATGGCAAATAGTATGAAAAAAAAATATATATATATATATATATATATATACAAATATACCTACACAGCTTTCCATGGTTTACCCCAGACGCTTCACATGCCTTGATTCAATCCACTGACAGCACGTCAACCCCGGTATACCACATCGCTCCAATTCACTCTATTCCTTGCCCTCCTTTCACCCTCCTGCATGTTCAGGCCCCGATCACACAAAATCTTTTTCACTCCATCTTTCCACCTCCAATTTGGTCTCCCTCTTCTCCTCATTCCCTCCACCTCCGACACATATATCCTCTTGGTCAATCTTTCCTCACTCATTCTCTCCATGTGACCAAACCATTTCAAAACACCCTCTTCTGCTCTCTCAACCACGCTCTTTTTATTTCCAAACATCTCTCTTACCCTTACGTTACTTACTCGATCAAACCACCTCACACCACACATTGTCCTCAAACATCTCATTTCCAGCACATCCATCCTCCTGCGCACAACTCTATCCATAGTCCACGCCTCGCAACCATACAACATTTTTGGAACCACTATTCCTTCAAACATACCCATTTTTGCTTTCCGAGATAATGTTCTCGACTTCCACACATTCTTCAAGGCTCCCAGAATTTTCGCCCCCTCCCCCACCCTATGATCCACTTCCGCTTCCATGTTTCCATCCGCTGCCAGATCCACTCCCAGATATCTAAAACACTTCACTTCCTCCAGTTTTTCTCCATTCAAACTCACCTCCCAATTGACTTGACCCTCAACCCTACTGTACCTAATAACCTTGCTCTTATTCACATTTACTCTTAACTTTCTTCTTTCACACACTTTACCAAACTCAGTCACCAGCTTCTGCAGTTTCTCACATGAATTAGCCACCAGCGCTGTATCATCAGCGAACAACAACTGACTCACTTCCCAAGCTCTCTCATCCACAACAGACTGCATACTTGCCCCTCTTTCCAAAACTCTTGCATTCACCTCCCAAACAACCCCATCCATAAACAAATTAAACAACCATGGAGACATTACACACCCCTGCCGCAAACCTACATTCACTGAGAACCAATCGCTTTCCTCTCTTCCTACACGTACACATGCCTTACATCCTCGATAAAAACTTTTCACTGCTTCTGACAACTTGCCTCCCACACCATATATTCTTAATACCTTCCACAGAGCATCTCTATCAACTCTGTAGGTTTGCGGCAGGGGTGTGTGATGTCTCCATGGTTGTTTAATTTGTTTATGGATGGGGTTGTTAGGGAGGTGAATGCAAGAGTTTTGGAAAGAGGGGCAAGTATGCAGTCTGTTGTGGATGAGAGAGCTTGGGAAGTGAGTCAGTTGTTGTTCGCTGATGATACAGCGCTGGTGGCTAATTCATGTGAGAAACTGCAGAAGCTGGTGACTGAGTTTGGTAAAGTGTGTGAAAGAAGAAAGTTAAGAGTAAATGTGAATAAGAACAAGGTTATTGGGTACAGTAGGGTTGAGGGTCAAGTCAATTGGGAGGTAAGTTTGAATGGAGAAAAACAGGAGGAAGTGAAGTGTTTTAGATATCTGGGAGTGGATTTGGCAGTGGATGGAACCATGGAAGTGAAAGTGAATCATAGGGTGGCGGAGGGGTCGAAAATTCTGGGAGCCTTGAAAAGTGTGTGGAAGTCGAGAACATTATCACGGAAAGCAAAAATGGGTATGTTTGAAGGAATAATAGTTCCATCAATGTTGTATGGTTGCGAGGCGTAGGCTATGGATAGAGTTGTGCGCAGGAGGGTGGATGTGCTGGAAATGAGATGTTTGAGGACGATATGTGGTGTGAGGTGGTTTGATCGAGTAAGTAATGTAAGGGTTAGAGAGATGTGTGGTAATAAAAAGAGTGTGGCTGAGAGAGCAGAAGAGGTTGTTTTGAAATGGTTTGGTCACATGGAGAGAATGAGTGAGGAAAGATTGACAAAGAGGATATATGTGTCAGAGGTGGAGGGAACGAGGAGAAGAGGGAGACCAAATTGGAGGTGGAAAGATGGAGTGAAAAAGATTTTGAGTGATTGGGGCCTGAACATGCAGGAGGGTGAAAGGCGTGCAAGGAATAGAGTGAATTGGAACAATGTGGTATACTGTGGTCAATGTGCTGTCAATGGATTGAAGTGTCTGGGGTAAACCATGGAAAGTTTTGTGGGGCCTGGATGTGGAAAGGGAGCTGTTGTTTTGGTGCATTATACATGACAGCTAGAGACTGAGTGTAAACGAATGTGGCACTTTATTGTTTTTCCTAGCGCTACCTCGCGGACATGCGAGGGGAGGGGGTTGTCATTTCATGTGTGGCGGGGTGGCGACGGGAATGAATAAGGGCAGACAGTATGAATTATGTACATGTGTATATATGTATATGTCTGTGTGTGTATATATATGTATACATTGAGATGTATAGGTATGTATATGTGCATGTGTGGATGTGTATGTATATACATGTGTAAGTGGGTGGGTTGGGCCATTCTTTCATCTGTTTCCTTGCACTACCTCGTTAACGCGGGAGACAGGGACAAAGTATAATAAAAATAAATATATTTATTTATTTATTTATTTTACTTTGACGCTGTCTCCTGCATTAGCGAGGTTACACTCAACAAACTTATACACTCAACCAGTTACACTCAACAAACTTATAACCTCTGTAATTTGAACATTAGTCCCCCTTGCCTAAATACATTGACACCTTACAGGCATTTCAGTAATCCTCAAGCGCCTCACTGTGAGCTGTACATACAATGAAAATCCTAACTAATCAGTCAACAACACTCATCCACTTTTCTAAAACATTCAACTGCAGATCCAGGTTTCTTTCATTAGACATACTACTTAATCCCCCCTGCTTATCTTGGTTACATCCACACACATTCAAACATCCCCAGCTTAAGCCTTTGAGGAAAAACAGCACTCTTGGCTCCTTCTGTTCCATCTTTTAGAAATTAAGATACAAGAAGGGAAGGGTTTCCAGCCTCCCACTCCCTATCTCTTGAGTTGCTTACTATGACATGCAGGGAACACGTGTATAGAATTCTCTCTCTGTCTTGTCCTTTACTGTATATATACATTGTCTTTATAAGTGCTAACCATTTCCGGCCTTAGCGAGGTAGCACCAGGAGCAGACGAAGAAGCAGAAGAATCACTTGTATATTTAATATATGTATGATGTTGCTGGACTCAGCCTGCATGAGATTACACCACAGGTGAAATGTCACTTTTGGTGAGGTTTTATCATTGCCCTGCTGTTGGAAGCAGTGCACCTATGGAGCTGCAGGAGCTCTAAAGTAACTCGAGAAACCTTTCAAGGAAGGGGTCTTAGTGCATATATAATAATGATAATAATAATGATGATAATTGTAATAATTATAGTTATAATAATAATAGTAAAAAATGATGAGTCTGGAAGCTACAGGAGCTCTCGAGAAGAGATCTAGAGAATGCACATCTAACTATATCTTTCTGAGAAATTTGTGAGTCATACTGTTATATCATGTTAGTTAGATTAAGAGAACTACCTATATACATGTCCAAGATTTCAGTATTTTTACAAAATTTTAGTATCTTTGGATAAATTATACAAATAAAAGAGTACCCCTCCCCTTTGTTTTAATTACATTCTTTAAATCATTTGGATGGGGAGCATTAATGTAGATTATTCATTATTACATGATTCCTACTCAGATGACTGTATCTTGAAAACTTCTACTTGATGTGCGGTTATGTGGCAGACACAGACTTCTCTCAGTTCAATATGCTTGCCAAAAAAAAAAAAAGGAATTGCTCTTACTAATACTGTTCTTACATATTTTGCTTTTATATATCCTTCCAACTTTCCTCAAAATGTTTGCCTTACCACCACATTACAAATCTGTGAACTAGAATCTAGAAATCTAGGCATTAATGACAGTTCAAATTCCCTGGTTAGCTATGCAGGAGTATTGAAAAGTTAGTGCAGGATATTGTTGTAACCCTGCTTGATTCATTAACCACAAACCCCTGTTCTAACTGACTTGAGTGTATCAGGATACAGTTTGGACCCCACCACTTTCGTAAATGTTTGTTACATTGCAAATTTACCTGGTATGTGGACAGGGTTGGAGGATGTAGTGAAATAGTCCATTAGTTCTGAACCACAGTCTGGGATGCTAGGTGTCAGAAGAACATGTGACAGTCTGTTATGCATAGCCTCAGTGCAATGTTACATTTTACTGAAATATGTTTTTTCTTCACACGTACACTGATGTACAATAATTTATAATGAATTCACTCTAATTTACAATAATATAATGGTGTAATGATATCTTTAATGCATTTAAATATATAAAGATATAATTAATGTCTTGCAATAAGCTCCCACTTTGTCAACTCAGCACACTTGTTTTCATGCAATTGCTGTGTTTTTATGGTACAAAGTCCTGTCTTTTTGTTTTAATCCCTGGCAAATATGACTGCTGTCAGTGTTGTATGTGGCAAGAGGTCCAGGAAACATCATCATTGCTGTAAAGCTGAATTTTATTCAGCATCAGGAGTATGGGAAAAGTAGCATGCACCTCATGCAAGCCCCATTTTCTGACCATGAGATGATTCAGGTGACTCCAGGAGACCCTGGAGCTATCAAATTCTACTCTGATTCAAAAAGCCTTTTCTGCTCTCTGAACAACAGTAATCTCAAAAGAATAAGGTAGGTGTCTGTTATAGTAATTGATATATGATATTTCATTTATTACCGTTCTTCAGAAAACATTTGGATGTAACAGACTTTGGGTCCTATGGTCCACCCTTCCCTCAATTAGTTGATTCACATGGCTGTGTATTGAACTCTTTCAAACATAGTCATCAAATGAAGACCTTACTTTTTAAGATCTGTGCCTTGGGATGAGTCTGGAACACCAGATAGGAAATTTACTGCATGTGTGACCATTATTTCCCGTGGGTGAGTCTGTCTTATGTATTAACACATTCAAGTGCTATCAGGAAGAGAGGTGAGAGTGGTTCTTGGTGAAGGTGGTTCTGCATCAAGGTGTGCAATATCTTGTTTTTTCTAATCAATTTATGGACAGGTTGATGAGGGTCATAGAAAGAGTGGCTGGTCTGTAGTCTGCTGGGGATGGGAAGGGCCTGGGAGGTATGTCTGTTGTTGTTTACTGTGACACAACTATTGTTGTAGACAAGTAAGAAAATGTTGATGCTGGTCTGTGTGAGAGGAGGAAGTTGAGAGTTTATTTGATTTACAGTGTGTAATAGATTTACCAGCGGATAGAGACAGGTTGGTTGAATGGAGATAACATAGAGGATGTGGGATCTTTTAGATACATTGAATTGGATATGGCTGCTGATGGAATCATGGGAGCTGATGTAAACCAGAGGGTGAATGAAAGGGCAAAGGTCAAGGATGCAGTGAGGAGTGAGTGGAAAAAGAGGTTACAGTCTATGCAGGCATTCGTATGTTTCATGGTATAGTTGTCCCAATGGCTATGAAGAATTGGCCCTTAATGACAAAGTACGGAAAAGGGTAGATGTGTTGAAAATTAAATATTTGAGGACAGTATGTGGTTTGAGAAGGTTTGACTAAGAAAATACAGAATAAAAGTTTGGTTGCCAGAGTTTAAGAGAGCGTGCTGAAATGGTATGGAAATATGGAGAGGTTGAGTGAGGAGAGGCTGGCCATAAGGGTATACAAATCAGAAGTGGAGGGGACAAGAAGGAGGTGACTAGTTGAAGGTGGAAGGACTTGAGTGAAAGATGTTTTTAGGGATCAAGCCCAGAACATGTAGGAGAGTGTGAGACATGCACTGAACAGAGTGAATATAAATGACATACTAGCAGCAGGCTGAATTAGGGTATACATAAAGCAGTCAGAGAAACCACAGGAAGAGTCCATTAGATTTGGCTGTAGACAGGGGAGTCTGCTTTTATTCATTGCTTTATGCATGACAGCTAGACAGCGATGTGAACAAATGAGCCCAGTTTTCATCTGTTCCATGCACTACCTCTATGTGGGAAATGAAAGAAATATGAATAATAATAATGATAAAAATACTGAAAAAATAATGATAAACTGTGTATTGAAAATGGTGTTCATTATCACCTAATTTTAATTACCTAATTGTACTGTTACTAGCATCTGCCTGCTTGAGTTTACACAATGAGTGGAAAATCATCTTTGGAAAGGCTGAATTATTGGGAATAGTCTCTTACTCCAAAGGGGCAGGCAACCCCCTGCTTCTAGAGGCAGTGAGGCCATGCTTAAAGAAGAGTCTTGGGCGACATCAGGACCCTTTCATAGAAATTGGTTCTGGATTAATTAATAGATAAATGAATAATGTTTAGAAAGGAGATTTTATGGTTGTTGAGCCCCATCTCACGAACATTCTCTGCTTTTATACTTCTTACATTTAAATATGCTGTTTGCATTAACTATACCTTCAGTCATTTAATTCCATTCATCTGCTACTCTTATACCATAGATGCATTTTTATATATATTTTTAATAAGATTTTTGCCTAATTAATTTTGTCATGTCCTGTGTATTTGCCTGTAAGTCTGTTTAAGTTACATTTGCCTGAGAAATGCCATAATTACCCTAAGCTAAGCCATTGGGTTACAGTGATATTGCCATAGCAATGAAATGAAGAAAAGTAAGGTTGTAGGGACATAAAGGTGTGAAGACGAGTGTCTTAAGTGAATATAACCAATGCATTGAAGGTAAAGGGTATAGGATGTAAAGAAGGTTAATGAGAATAGGTATGTAGTGAGGATGAGAGAGAGTTCGAAGATAAAGGTCTTGTGAAGGTATTGTGAAGTTGAAGCTGTAGTGTAGAAGATGGTGTTGAGAAGGGAAATGAAAGTGAATGTAATGGTGAAGTAAACGTGAAATTTAGTGAAGATGAGGGTGTAGGTAAGATGGCCTTTGATCAGCCCCAAAGGAAAGGTAGTAAGTATAGTTGAGAGTGGTTTTCAACACTGAAATTAATAACACAATTGTCAAAATACTTCCAGGAAACATGCATATACAATGGAAACGTTTATGAGGACCAAGGAGTACAAGGGCCCATCTTTGTACCCTGGGGTGGACCAAGTAGACACTGGCTGAAAAAGTCTTCAAACCATGGAATTAAGACTTCGAAGCTCAGTGTTGTTAACTTTATCAATGTATTACGGTTGATTAAGTCAAAAACCATGGAAGTCCGTGAAGAAGAGAGCCACAGAGGCCCTTCGTTTCTCTTGGTTGCGATGATAACGAAGTTGATGCTGACAATTGGTACTAAAAGATCTTCATGTAGCAGACTTGACAGCCTGTAGAATTAGAAAGGTCTAGTTAAGCTCAGTTATCAATATGAAGCTTTTAAAGAGTATGTTGTTGGGGAATAGAGTAATGGTAATGAGGCACAATTCATTAAGAAATTATGGGTTTACTGACTTTGGTACTCTAGAGACGTGAAGCCTCCAAGAAGCAAGTTTATTTTGACAGATGATGGAGCAAAGGGTTTAGGCTAGCTCAGAGAACTCTGCACAGTTTCATGGGTAAGTCATTCTGTGTGGTAAAGGCTGTAACCGTCTGGAGACCTCAAATTGATTCAGGAAGGTAAGCTGTGGAATGGGTGATATTAAGATGGGACAGGTTGTCAGATTATAGCATACACATTACACAGTAGTGTATCATACACAATATTACCTTCGTATTCCGACGGCGAAATATCCAGGTCTCTAACTTGTCTGACTCGTCTGAAAAACTTGGGATCTACAGTATTCACTTTCTCTTCACACTTCCTATGCTCGTACGAGTTTGAAGTACGAAAATGTTACATCCAAATTAGTTACAAGGTAAAGCCTAAGTTGCAATATAAAGTACTTCAGCAATGCATAACATAAAAGCAGCCAAATTGGTGGATAATTAATAAAGAAAAAAACAGCATCAAATAAGAGATAAAAGAAAGAAAACAAGAAACACGATTATCATTTCTTTACATACAATAGAGCATTGTTTAAATTGATATGTATGAAATGCTTATATTTATTCAGAATTTGAATTTCACCGTGGTGTTTTTTGTATACAATAAATCTCTGTTCCCCATGATCTGACGATATGACCATGCTTTTTGTGATATATATATATATATATATATATATATATATATATATATATATATATATATATATATATCTTCCATGTATATCAAAGAAGCATAAAGGTAGGTACGTCAATTCAGCTGTACTTCGGGAGGTCTTGCCTTTGCAACGGCACCTCCCTTTTTTTGTTGATGTATCAAATTTACGGTACTGTCTGTAGTTATTTTAAATGTTTCTAGTCATGTTGTCTTTTTTCCTATCTTGTTACCTAAAATTTCTCATTAGTTCTTTTTACTGTTCGTATATTTTCATTTCTAGACCGGAGTTGTCTGATCATCTTATTTTGTTTTTATAATGTACGGTTGTCGTAATTCCGGTGCCCTTCCTTCTCTTATTGCGGTCACCGTAGAATATACATTTGTAAATCATCCTAATCTGCCCCACCGAAGTCGCATCTTTTATCGCCACCGGAGAATCTATTTCTATTATTTAATAGTAAAAAAAAAATTAGTAACTAATGTTTCATTCATCTATGAAAATAGAATATCGGATTTATAGACTTTACTAGAAACGTAGACGATTTCCGCACAGCATGTGCCATTTGACGTGTTCGATCTTCTTTTCGGAACACAAACAAGCCCAGTTCTAAGAGCAGCGAAGGTATACATAAGGTATCTATTTCACGCATATTTCACTAGAATCTCTTTACACATGAAAATGATTTATTATATTTTGATTTGAATACGAAAATACAAGTGGAGGAAAATATTTGACAATGCAGCTGTAGGTGTAACGGAAGCAATATTATCTCGTTTCCCACTGCGTCCGCCACAGCTCCACCATGCTTTCGTGAATGTTGTTCCCAGTACGCATGTGGGTGGTTGATGGATTTAGCTCTATATTTTAATCGATGTGGGCTTGCTAGCCTTGATAATGACTTTATGACACAGGTCAGTGACTAGTGTATTGAAATAGCGAAGAGGATTGTTGAATCATCCTTTGATTCGCAGTACTGAAGTGTAAATATTGTTGGGTATCTTCGTGGGAATATGGCGACGCAGACAGACGATTGCAGTGCCAGTGGTCATGTATCAAAAGAAAAGATTGGGACGTCATCATGGGCTGGCATTGTTGGTGGAGGGAAAAATGACAATCTTGGGGACAATACCAAGCTTGCTACAGATAAAAAGGAGGTGAATGATGAAACATGTGAGGTGGCAGCTGGTGCAGGTGAGGCCAAGTCTGCTGTCACTGGGATGACTGGCACCTCTGAAGCTCATGAGAACGTCTTGGACCCAGAAGAGTTGGCTCAGTTCACCGAAATCCGCACGAGGAAGGATCGTATTAAGAAGAGAGACAGTGGCCGTGGTGGGAAGAAGGACAGACGTGGAGGACGGAGAGAATATGTCGATTGGGATCCTCGTAACTTTCATAGGGGTGAGGGCAGTTTCAGGGGCCGATGGAAACGACCTGTTAGGGAAACTACTGCCAGACTAACAAACGGACCGATAGAGGGTGAGGAAGAAGTTGTGGAAGAAGCAGAGCTCCACACTGAACCAGAGATTGAGGAAGAGAAGGTTCTGTATGTGCCCGCCCCAGCACCCATTGTAAACATATGGGAAAAACGTCGGAGTGTGCCAGTACCTGTAGCCGTTCCTGATGCTTCAGATCCTCCAGTTGGTGGTAAGTATTACCACTAATATGTCAAGAGTTTAGAATTTAGATGTGCATTACTTCACTAGTTTCTCATATTTGTTTTTCCAAACATTTTATATTGGTAGAATATGTCCATTTTTTAATATTATTTTTGTGATCCTCTTCTCAGTGTGAAAATTTAATGTATCAGAAGATGGAAGTTATTTTCAATTAGATTTTGATGAAGTGATACCAGTGGATTCGATACACTTTTTAGACTTGCTATTGAGAGTGGGTCTTTATCTTTTGCTCCTTCTACTCCAACAGTTGAGGTTTCCACAAAATGGGCAGGTTTTTGATTTATAGAGAAATTGTTGGGCAAAACCTCACTATTCCAGATACCCAAAGAGCAAGAAAAATGACTTGATACTACGTGCATCACAATCTGTTAATTGGAACAGGAGGGATGTTTTTGTCATATCTAAGTAATTATTGAAAGATTTGCACGAGGACATTTGTAAATGACATTCCAGTGGACAGCTGTAATAAAATATCCAGCTGATGCTTTGATCAAAATCTGTAGAGCATGATTCATTTGTGTAAAGTGATTCACAAAGTAAAGAAATCTGTATGATAAAGATACAACTTGGCTGCAGGGGCCACCAGTATGTAATTTTCCATGTTATTAATGAGATGTCGTTCATTGGTTGAATTCATGAATCGTAAAATTCAAAGGGTAAATGCTGTTGAATCTGTGTCTTGCAATTAAACCCATTGGTGGGGTAAATGTTACATACTTCATGCACATTGAAGGCAGTGTTTCATAATGTACTATTAAGATAATTTGTTCTTGGGACTAGATTATCGAAAACATAATTTTTTTGATGAGTTATATTCTTTTAACCTGATGAGTCATTGTTTACATGTGCTACACAGTCTTTACTTATGCTCCACCATTATCAGGGGTATGAAGTACTTCATGCATATTTCAGGCATAGCGAGTGAGTTTTGGTATGGTTTTGTTATAAACTGATCGTTACCTGTAGTTTTGCTTCAGAAATATTTGCTATGTTGTAAGAGTGGTGCAGAAAAAAGATTTACTATGTAGCTTAAGGTTGCAGCTATCCCTCAGGTACCCCTAATATGGCCAAATATGCTTATGGTATTTTTACAGTTTACTCCCCACAGAAGTTACAAGATATATTTATAAATTAATTTTCTCCCATAATCATTTGCAAGTTGAATGTTATATATCATAGTTCTGAAAAATAGGTCTGTCAGTTGCATGTAACAGAAATTTCAGAACTTCTGTGGGGCATAAACGGTAAAAATTTCCACATGTCACACACCGGTTTTCATTTTCATGTGTTAATGTCTAAACGCATAAGTTCATAAACAGTCGTGTTCATATAATGTGTTGTTTAATATTGATTCATAAAAAGATGGGTATTTTTTTTCTATGCGCCACAGAAGGTACAAAATATTTTTATAGATATTTCCATTAATTTTTGTTTTGCAAGCTGGATATATATATATATATATATATTCTTTTAAACTTCGCCATTTCCCGCGTTAGCGAGGTAGCGTTAAGAACAGAGGACTGGGCCTTTTTTGGAATATCCTCACCTGGTCCCCTCTGTTCCTTCTTTTGGAAAATTAAAAAAAAACAAAACGAGAGTGGAGGATTTCCAGCCCCCCGCTCCTTCCCCTTTTAGTCGCCTTCTATGACACGCAGAGAATACGTGGGAAGTATTCTTAATCCCCTATCCCCAGGGATAATATTTTTTTTTTTTTTTTTTTTTTTTATACCTCGTCGCTGTCTCCCGCGGTTGCGAGGTAGCGCAAGGAAACAGACGAAAGAAATGGCCCAACCCCCCCCCCATACACATGTACATACACACGTCCACACACGCAAATATACATACCTACACAGCTTTCCATGGTTTACCCCTGACGCTTCACATGCCTTGATTCAATCCACTGACAGCACGTCAACCCCTGTATACCACATCGCTCCAATTTACTCTATTCCTTGCCCTCCTTTCACCCTCCTGCATGTTCAGGCCCCGATCACACAAAATCCTTTTCACTCCATCTTTCCACCTCCAATTTGGTCTCCCTCTTCTCCTCGTTCCCTCCACCTCCGACACATATATCCTCTTGGTCAATCTTTCCTCACTCATTCTCTCCATGTGCCCAAACCATTTCAAAACACCCTCTTCTGCTCTCTCAACCACGCTCTTTTTAATTCCACACATCTCTCTTACCCTTACGTTACTTACTCGATCAAACCACCTCACACCACACATTGTCCTCAAACATCTCATTTCCAGCACATCCATCCTCCTGCGCACAACTCTATCCATAGCCCACGCCTCGCAACCATACAACATTGTTGGAACCACTATTCCTTCAAACATACCCATTTTTGCTTTCCGAGATAATGTTCTCGACTTCCACACATTTTTCAAGGCTCCCAAAATTTTCACCCCCTCCCCCACCCTATGATCCACTTCCGCTTCCATGGTTCCATCCGCTGACAGATCCACTCCCAGATATCTAAAACACTTCACTTCCTCCAGTTTTTCTCCATTCAAACTCACCTCCCAATTGACTTGACCCTCAACCCTACTGTACCTAATAACCTTGCTCTTATTCACATTTACTCTTAACTTTCTTCTTCCACACACTTTACCAAACTCCGTCACCAGCTTCTGCAGTTTCTCACATGAATCCGCCACCAGCGCTGTATCATCAGCGAACAACAACTGACACTTCCCAAGCTCTCTCATCCCCAACAGACTTCATACTTGCCCCTCTTTCCAAGACTCTTGCATTTACCTCCCTAACAACCCCACCCATATATATATATATATATATATATATATATATATATATATATATATTTCTTTATTTATTTATTATACTTTGTCACTGTCTCCTGCATTAGCAAGGTACCGCAAGGAAACAGACGAAAGAATGGCCCAACCCACCCACATAGACATGTATATACATACACTTCAACACACGCACATATACATACCTATACATCTCAACGTATACATATATATATACACACACTGACATATACATATATACACATGTACATAATTCATACTGTCTGCCTTTATTCATTCCCTTCGCCACCCCGCCACACATAAAATGACAACCCCCTCCCCCCGCATGTGTGGGAGGTAGCGCTAGGAAAAGACAATTAAGGCCACATTCGTTCACACTCAGTCTTTAGCTGTCATGTATAATGCACCAAAATCACAGCTCCCTTTCCATATTTAAGCCCCACAGAACTTTCCATGGTTTACCCCAGACGCTTCACATGCACTGGTTCAGTCCATTGACAGCACGTTGACCCCGATATACCACATCATTCCATTTCACTCTATTCCTTGCACGCCTTTTACCCTCGTGCATGTTGAGGCCCTGATCACTCAAAATCTTTTTCACTCCATCCTCCAGTTTGGTCTCCCACTTATCCTCATTCCCTCCACCTCTGACACATATATCCTCTTTGTTAATCTTTCCTCTCTCATTCTCTCCGTGTGACCAAACCATTTCAAAACACCCTCTTCTGCTCTCTCAACCACATTCTTTTTATTACCACACATCTCTCTTACCCTTTCATTACTTACTCGATCAAACCACCCCACACCACATATTGTCCTCAAACATCTTATTTCCAGCACATCCACCCTCCTCAGCACAACTCTCTCGATAGCCCACGCCTCGCAACCATATAACATTGTAGGAACCACTACAAAGATATATATATATATATATATATATATATATACATACATTGGAAAGGATCACAATTTTGCACGGATCAAGATATTCCTATGAGTCCACGGAGAAAATGAAACACGAAAAGTCCCCATGTGCACTTTCGTGTAATAATCACATCATCAGGGGAGACACAAGAGAGAAATATAACAGTCAGTTGATATACATCGAAGAGACAAAGCTAGGACGCCATTTGGTAAACATGTGATTGTCCAAAACTTGTTTTGTGTTTAGAAAAAAACTGGTGATTGGAAATACCTGGTATGTGTATGTGATTAAGGGAGATGGTCAGTGTGCATTATTAGATTACATTTAACTTGATGGGCATGTAAAAAGATACTTTTGGATGTAAATGTGCTGAGAGGGACAGCTGTTGGTATGTCTGATCACTAGCTTATGGAAGTGAGGGTGAAGATTTGATGAGGTTTTTGAAAAAGAGAAGGCATTTTGAGAAAAGAGAATGGTGAGGATAAGTGAGCTTGGAAAGGAAACGTGAAGAAACGCTAGGAGAAATTTAGATATTAGTGTAGAATGGCAGAAGGTGAGAGCAAATGAAGTGTAGGGCATAAATGAGGAATGGCAGGTATTTAGGGAAGCAGTGATGACTTTTGCAAGAGATGCATGTGGCATGCAAAAGATGAGAGATGGGCAGATTAGAAAGGGTAGTGAGTGGTGGGATGAAGAAGTGAAGTTGGTAGTGAAAGAAAAAAGATGGGTGTTTGGTCAGAACTTGCAAGGAAGCAGTGCATATGATTAGATCTACAAGAGAAAGTTAAAAGAGATCAAGAGGATGGTGAAGGAGTTGAAATAGAGGGAAAATGAGAGTTGGGTTTAAAGAGAATCATTAAACTTTATGGAGAATGAAAAGATGTTTTGGAAGGAGTTAATTGATTTGTGAAAGACAAGAACATATGGGAATATCAGTGAAGGGGGGGAAGTGATAGATAGTGGAGTGAGTAATTTGAAGGATTGATAGATGTCTTTGATGATAGAAGGCAGATATAGGGTCTTTTGGTTAGTGTGGTGTGCAAAGTGAGAGAGCCATGGAGAGTGATTTGGTGAAAGCCCTGTGGAAATGAAATGTGGCAAGATGGCAATGTTATTGCAATTGAATTTATTAAGAAACGGGATGAATGTGTTGTTGATTGATTGATAAGGATATTCAATGTATGTATGGATAATGGTGAAGTTCCCGAGGATTAGCAGAATGCTTGTAGAGCTCCATTTTGTAAAGGCAAAAGAAATAAAGGTCAATGTTCAAACTACATAGGCAGAAGTTTGTTAGAGTATACCTGATGAATTGTATGGAGGGTATTGATTTAGAGGGTGACGGTATGTGCAGGGCATCGGATTGAGGAGGAACAGTGTGGTTAAAGAAGTGGTTGAAGATGTGTGGATCAAGTGTTTGCTTTGAAGGATGTGTGAGAAATACTTAGAAAAACAGGTGGATTTTTATTTGGCATTTATGGATTTGGAGAAGGCATATATGATAGGGTAGATAGAGATGCTTTGTAGAAGGTCTGAAGACTATATGGTGTGGGAGGTAAGTACTAGAAACTCTTGAGAAATTTTTATATAAAGTGTAAGGCATGTATACGAGTAGGAAGAGAGAAGAGTGAGGGGTTCCCAGGGGAGATTGGTCTCCGGCAGGCGTGTGATGTTACCATGGTTGTTTAAGATTTTTTATGGATTGGGTGGTGAGGGAGGTAAATGCAAGTCTTAGAGAGAGGGGTTAGTATGCAGTCTGTTAGGTATGAGAGGGCCTGGGAAGTGTCAGTTTTTGCTGATGATGCAGCACTGGTGGCTGATTCGAGTGAGAAATTGTAGAAGTCAGTGACTGTGTTTGGAAAAGTGTGTGAAAAGAGAAAGGTGAGAATAAGTGTGAATAAAAGCAAGGGTATTATGTTCAGCAGGGTTGAGGGACAAGTTGGTTGGAATGTAAGTTTGAAAGAAAAAAATTACAGGAGGTAAAGTGTTATAGATGTCTGGGAGTGGACTTGGCAGTGAATTGAACCATGGAAGCAGGAGTGGGTCATAGGGTGGGGGAGAGGGGTGAAGGTTCTGGGAGCAATGAAAAATGCTTGGAAAGAGAGCCAACATTATTTCGAGGAGCAAAAGTGGGTATATTTGAAGAAATAGTTTTTCCAATAATATTATATTGTTGCGAGACATGGGCTATTGATATGTTTGCACAGAGGAGGGTGGATGTGTTGGAATGTTTTAGGACAATATGCAGTGTGATGTGGTTTGATGGAGTAAGTAGTAAAAGGGTAAGAGAGATGTGTGGAAATAAAAAGAGTGTGATAGAGAGAGCAGAAGAGGGTGTTGAAATGGTTTGGACATAGGGAGAGGAGGAGTTGAGTGAGGAAAGGTTGACAAAGAGTATATATGTATATATATATATATATATATATATATATATATATATATATATATATATATATATATATAGGAAGAGGAGGAGTTGAGTGAGGAAAGGTTGACAAAGAGGATATATATTATTATGTATTTTTATTTTGCTTTGTCGCTGTCTCCCGCGTTTGTTCCCAGAGGTAGAGGGAACAAGGAGAAACAGGAGACCAAATAAGTGATGGATGGATGGAGTGAAAAAGATTTTTAGCAATCAGAGCCTGAACATGCTGGAGGGTGAATGGCATGCACAGAATAGAGTGAATTGGAACAAAGTGGTATAGTGGGGTCAACATGTTATAAATGGCCTGAACCAAGGCATGTGAAAGGTCCGGGATAAACCATTGAAAGGTCTTTGGGGCTAGATGTGAAAGAGAGCTATGTTTTTGGTGCATTACACATGACAGCTCGTGTGGATGTGAGCGTATGTGGCCATCTTTGTCTGTATCCTGGTGCTACCTGGCTGACACGAGGTGGCAGTGTTGTTTCCTGTGGGGTAGTTTGGTGCCAGGAATGGATGAAGGTGAGCAAGTATGTACGTGTATGTATATATATATATATATATATATATATATATATATATATATATATATATATATATATATATATCTTGATTGGTCTTGATTTGGACATTTAAGTTGTCCATACCATTTTCCAAAATGACTTGAAAATTAAGGTTGAACTTTGTTTTTAGGGAAAGTTAGGTGATGTTTTTGTAGTTATTGTTTTTAGCTCTGCTTCACAAAAGACTCTCTCTCTCTCTCTCTCTCTCTCTCTCTCTCTCTCTCTCTCTCTCTCTCTCTGTATGTGCGCACATTATGTGCTCAGAATGCACGATCAGGTGGCTGCTTCCTGCATTACCTCATCAGTGCCTTGCCTCATCTGACCCTGTAGAACCAAAACATGGATCTAAAGTACTTCTGGAACTTTGTCAGTTCCAAGCCCAGATGTCTGCAGATAGTGATCACAGCCAATGATAGGTGACAAAGTAATTACATGTAAGTGTGACATTGTTTGAAAATGTATGAGGAAGCAGACAAGGTCTTTTGTGGACATTGTACAAGATTTCTCTTTCATTTTCCTTGATCATCTTTGTTGCTGTCATTACTGATATATTTATTATAGTTGGATAAGAAAGGATCCCAGTCATGTTTCAACAGCCGTAAAGCCTATTATTCAGTTTTAAGTTGTGTTATATATCACAGTTAATAAGGCTATGGCATAAAGTTCATTTTAATACAAGTCATGACAAGAAATGTGGAACTCTTAAAGACAGTGGATAGACTTATGAATAAGTAAGGAGTGTCTAGATATGTGAAATCTTGTGATGCATGCTTTAATTAGGTTATAGGTTTTGTTTAGATTTATATTCATTGATGTTGGACGAATGACAAAGATGGCTTTGAAATCCTCATGCTGAACATTTGAATGATGTACTGCACAGAATCATGAGATCTTGTGTGAACTCTGTCCTGGTTCCTGAATCTGCAGAAATTAGGAACTAATTTTGAGTTTGTGCCTCTCCCAAATAGATACTAATACCTGGTAATTAATGAATATCTCATGGTTGGATGATTGCCATTGATATCTTGTAAGCTGAATTCAAGAAAGATTATGGCTTACCCTTCCTATTTTAAGCATTATAGTTACTCATAAGTTTTTGTCAAAAAGCATCTGGAGCCGTAACCCTTAAACTCGGGACTTAAGTTTCCTTTCCTACCCAGTGATTATCAAGTGTTTCTGGTTTAGGAAATGTCTTTATTCTTACAATTTCAAAGATAGTCATATAGCAATGAAAATATCAATTTAGAATTGTACTTTGTCCGCTATTATTACTTTGAAACTGTTTAGAAGTTTAGTAGATATCTCAGCACAACATGCTAAAAAGTGCAGGAGTAAGGCCTGAGTGTCAAGTGAGTAGCCACTGTGCATATTTTGTCATGTATTTTAACTACACTGAAAAATTTGATGTTGATTGTTTTATCATACAGAAGTTCATTTATTTGGATGCTCATTTTCTAGGATTATGATGTGTTCTCTTAGGAAATCTCTTACCAGTGTAAGAACTGTTTTGAAAATGTGAAATTTCCTTTTTCACTCTTGAAATTGGTCATCTATCTATCTATAACTCTGACAGCTGTTCCAATTGGAACTCCATCAAAGGGGTGGCCACAGCAACAGAGTCTCCATAATTAAAGAACTCCAGTGAAGCTTCTTTGCTAGTGGTAGTTATCTAAGAGAGGAAAAATATGGGGTTAGGCAATAGATAAGTAATGTGAGATACCAATATGTATAAAACCATAAAGATAACTTGCCTTTTTTAATGCTACAGATGTCTTGTGGTTTCTGCCACTGGTGAAATTCCATCGTAATCAGAAAATGTACTCCACTTAACTGTGCCATGGATCATTGGTTCGGAAGGTAAACAGTGAGTTAACATACCTATAGAGATATAGGAATCTGACCTGGTGTAGGAAAAATTATATTCTATCCTTATATCATCTATCTATCTATATATCCGATGCCTGTTCCTATTGGAACTCCTCAAAGGGGTGGCTATGAAAAACATCAGTTTCCTTAACTAAAGAACTCTAGTGCTACTAATTTAATTAGCCTTTAGTGCTTCACCCTCAACACACTTAACTGGCAGAAGGAAACTTCAGCATAGTGTTTGCAGAGGCTCATACCTAATGTTCCTGATGACAACTACTACTCTAATGCTCCTTCATACTACTTCCACATAATGTTTCTACTTAATGCTCCTGCCACAATGTCCTTACCTAACACTTTTATCTACTGCTCCTACCATTTTGCCAAAAGGCAGGGCTAGCGCATAGTGCTCACCCCAGGGAAATCTAGAGTTATGAAGAATGAGCTATGTGAGTCAAGTGTTGTCAAGTGCACATATGACAAGGAGAGATTATATGTTTGTAGGCAGAATGCCAGTAGTCCACATGTTAGTGAGGCAGAAAGAAAAGACATCTTCTTGAGTCAGAGGAGTGCAACTTGACAACCACTAAAATGCTGGCTCTGTATGCATATGTCACTAACTCTCCTGATACCCAGGTGGGCAGGACTGGTAATGTACCTCCCTGGTCATTGGCTGCCTACCAACTGCTACCCATTTGCATCATTTTAGGAATGTCAGCCCATTCAGCACATATGTAAAACGTGGATTTTGGATTCAATTGATACAATGCATGGCAGCATTCTGTAAAATGTATCAGTAGTAAAGGAAATTAGGCATTTGTAGACCCCGTAGTCAGGTTTTCTTGCATTATAGCATCAGTTGGTTTCTGTACCGACTTTCAAACCAAATAAAGCTCATACATTTACCTCGTAGTTTGTTTATATGATTTTACATCATTGGGCTGACTGCACAGTGCTGTGGCATTGCCAGTGTTGTGTGAGAAGTGCATGTATGCATGGCATGGATATAGTCTGTAGTCATGGAGTACTACACTATTTAAGCTGCAGTATACTGTAATTTGCTTGTGTTTTGCCCCTTGCATCATGCCACCAAAGCTTCTATTAAGTCCTACTGGTATGAGTGGGTGTGAAGAAGTGTAATGCTATCAACACTTAGATTAAGATTGATGTGCTTAAATGTTTTGAGAGAGGTGGATAAGCCGTTAGAGTCAGTGAGTCTACTTTATGAACTATTTGTGATAGAGCAGTGAAGATCTAGGAGAGTGCCATGGGTGGAACATTAGTCAGTGCATCTAAGACCTTGTATTCCCGAAGGCTGATTATGTACAGAATGGAATGAATGATGAGCGCATGGATTGAACAACAAACTCATGAAAATATTTCTGTCAGCATGCTTTTGATAGAAGCAAAGGGTCAGATTATATATGATGACCCAACAGTGGAAAAGCAGGCAGTGAAGACATCAAGCAAGTCCTGGTTGGTTCGCAAGTTTTACCACAACATCAAGATGACTGGTGAGACTGCTGCTGCATAGTTCATTATGCCTAGAACTTCATAGGAATCCTCAAGACCACTGTCTAGGAAGGCAGTTATTCTAAGCAGATCTTTAACGTAGATGAGACCTTATTATTTTGGAGAGAATGCCTTCAAGAATGTACATTTTCCATGAACAGAAGACTGCACCAGTATACAGAGTTATTTTCTGTTTTTATTGATATAATTCATTGTACAGGATGTATATTATGATATTTTGTATTTCCTTGTACATATATATTCTAATTTTTTATTTGTATAATACTTGGGAATGTCTTGCCAATAACAAAACATCCAAATCTTCATAAGTTACATATTTGATTTAAGCTCTTTTATTTCCATGACCATTTTCAAGAACTAACTCGCATAAATCGAGAGGTCCCAGCACAGTAGAACTTGAACGAGCATCAGACGAGTGTTTGATGGAGGATGAAAACATTAAAAGATGCTGATGATGAGGGACAGGTGTCCCTCCAGTTTTTTTCTAGTTCATAGTAGAGTGAGAAAACTGTTACACTCCCAACTGTTGATAGAGTGCTTTTACCACTCCCTTTTTCACTATTTCAGAGCCCTGCGAACTTCCCAAGAACTTCAGGTCATTGGTGAAAGAGGTGCTATAATTAAAATTGCACCCATCAGCTCTATGAAAATTTAAATGAATCCAGAGTTCTTTTGTCAGAATATATCAAGAACGCATACATTTTTCGACTGATAGATTACCATTAATGAATCTTTTCTGGTAATCACTTGTTAATATATCTGTTCTGATAATCAGAAAATTGGCCCTGACCTATGCAGCCTAAACATGGTTGTGGGATGAGTCACAGAGGTCAAGAATCCAGGCTAAGGAAGTGAGCTATTTGAGAAAAGTATGTGGTATGATAACATGGAATGAAGAAAGTAATGAAGGGATGAATGAGATTTTTTGTATGGCAAGGAATGCAAAGGGAATGAGTTGTGGAGTAATAGAGTGGCTCAAACGTAATACTTGAGGTGGATTAAGCACCTGGAAAGAATGCAAGATGGGAAGTTTACAAGGAAAGTGTATGATGGTGTGAGAGGACTTTGTAAAATAGAGTGGAAAGGCACTGTAGGGTGAGAAATGGGGTAAGAATGCATAGAATGGTGTATGTGAGGGAGGCATGTAAGGACAGGGATAGGTGGAGACACTTTTGCTGTGGTCACCCCCTGGATGGGAGTTCCTGGATGGATGTATATAGATAATAAGGTAATATGATGAGGTAAATTGTCTTTATTTATACTATGTTTAAGGTAAATTGTCTTTATTATACTGTATATTTTTTTATCAATTCTTTTTTGTAATTTCTTGTTTAATGCATACATTATAGAGAAATTACATTTTAATGAATATAAGATTAAGGGAAAAATCGATGGTACAGTCACAGAGGCAAGTGATTGATTGTCTTATGGTTCAGTACACATTTATTCACAGTGAACAATACTGTCGAATGCACTTTTACAACTTAGTTGTCTTCTGTAGGTTCATACCCACTGTAAAATCTAAAGAGCATCTTTATGTTTAGAAAAAAGAATAGAAAAAACCTTACCTAACCTGTCTTGGAGTCCCAATTGCTCTTCAGCACAAAACGTTCATTTTACAGTGTTGTATGTTGTTTGTTTTAAACTAATTCATGCGCTCAAAATAAAGTACATAAAAAGATTAGTAATTGAAAAATGGGTGGTGCTTTTGCAGAGAATTAGTAATTCACGATCTTTCCGTTCACAACATACATATTTTATTGGGTGCTGTATGACAATGAAGAATTATAAGATTGAAGCAATGGAATTTCCTTCTATTATGTGGCTTTACTTTAGCACTTTTACGTTAAATAGTTGGATCTACAAACGTCTGAGATAGTATTAATTTTTGCATTCTCGTTATTACCCTCTATTTCTTTCATCCGAGATGGCTGTGATTGGGGCATTTATTGCCTGTGTTGTGTTATTCACTGTAAAGTGAAGAAGTTTTTACACTTAGGGATGTATGTTTGCGTGTTTTCACATATTTCTTGATTTTACTTTGTAAGTAAATGGTTTATCAGACAAGTGCCTTAAGGGAGATATGACTAATTTAAGATCAGCTTTAGTTCTGATTTAGCAATCGCATCAGATGCTTTATCAAAGTTAACTTCAAGGATATGCTAAGATATCTTACCAACGTCCATGAGTGTAAGTTGGTTTATAGGGATAACAGTAAGTACACATGACACATGGTTGCTTATCAGGTTGTAGAAATAACCTTTCTAATCATCTGACTTATTTGTGATCAAGTCCATTCACTTATTTGTGATCAAGTCCATGTAAACCACATACCAAGTTTGACAAAAATCTACTAGGCTCTGCTTGCCTGTAAGTGAAAAGTCACCCTCAGCGAGGCTGTATCATCGTCTGTTGGTGAAAGGGAGCACAGGCTCGTGGAAGAACTTTTCACTTCAAAGAAGTCCATCATTGTGAATCACTGCTGTTTGAAGTAGTGCATTCTTGGATTCGTATGAGCTCCTGGGCAAGGTGTCTTGGAGTAATCCCAGGATCTTTTAAATGGGTCTTGGTGAAGTTATTGATAGATTTTAAAGAAAAATCTAAGCTGGCTTCACAAGCTGGGAAAGAAACCCATGGTAAGAAATACTTTGTCCATAGAAGCTTGGAACAAAAGCCAAGGTAATAAGTAAGCAGGCTACATGACCTAGGAAAGAGGCACATGGTAAGAATAAAGCTGGATGCATCAGCTAGAGAAGAAACCCATTGCAAGATATAAGCTGGCTACATGATCCAGGGAAATAAACCATAGTAAGAAATAAGCTGACTAAACAACCTAAGAAAGAAGCCCATGGTAAGAAGTATTCTTGCTACATGACCCTGAAAAAAAAAAATGGTTAGAAGTAAGCTTGCTACTTGACTTAGGAAAGTGGTAATCCATGGTAAGATGTAGGATGGCTATACAGCTCAGGAAAGAAACTAGTGGTAAGAAGTAAGCTGGCTGCACAACTTAGGAAAGAAACATGGTGAGACGTAGCTGGCTACAGACCTAGAGAAGAGAAACATGGCTAGTTTACAGGGCTCAGGACATAGGAAGGTATCCCAATAAAGTAAATTCTACTGGTAAGCAGTAAACTGCCTAGGATAGAGACTTGTAGTTAATGAATTAACTACACCTAGGTAGACACATCATAAGAAACTATGTATATGATTTGTACATTCATCCCAGTCAGGGATCGATGTTTGCAAGTCTTCCAGTGTTTTACACTAGCATTTTGTGATGCATCTCGCGTCTGTTTAGTGAGTCATTCGTTATTGAGTTAGTAATGGTCTTTTTTAGGGCTGGACATGGTATGCTTGAGGGTGACGGCCTAGATTGGGAAACATGGCTGGGGAAGTTGTAGAATGTCAAAGGTGAAGATTTACAAATGGGAGTAAGATTGAGGAGTTTGATGTTTTAGCGAGCTAGATAATTTCTCTTACGTCAGAAGGACGACAAGGGGATGCCGTTAGCCTAGGGATGAGGTGGGATCATTGTTGATTGAGCAAAATGGCGAGTTTTTTTTGAATGAGTAAGACTGAGATGTTAATTGTTCTCTGCTGTCCGACGATGATAAAACGGTTTTAGTGAAAGTAAAGAGCCACCGAAGTGTGAATGCACGATATTTTGAGTTAATTTTCCGTCCCATGGCCTTCCCTGATGACGGGCATATTTTGAAGCCGCATCCAGGGGTGAGGTTGGGGCTTCCCTGGAGTTTAGCAAGGCTCTTCAGGTTTTACTGAGGACCTGCATTCCTGTGAGGTTGCCTTTCCATAAAATCACAGTAGGAAAATCTAAAGAGGTCCCTTGTGTTATATATATATATAGGGGATAGGGGATTAAGAATACTTCCCACGTATTCCCTGCGTGTCGTAGAAGGCGACTAAAAGGGGAGGGAGCGGGGGGCTGGAAATCCTCCCCTCTCGTTTTTTTTTGTTTTTTTTTTTCAATTTTCCAAAAGAAGGAACAGAGAATTGGGCCAGGTGAGGGTATTCCCTCAAAGGCCCAGTCCTCTGTTCTTAACGCTACCTCGCTAATGCGGGAAATGGCGAATAGTTTGAAAGAAAGAAAAAAGATATATATATATATATATATATATATATATATATATATATATATATATATATATATAATATGTAAGCGGTATTTAAATGCACATTGTCGTACGTAAATTTTGAGAAGTATGATACCAGAGAATGTTGAAAAGTTAGGGACCCACGAGTTTAATACTGCTTCCCCGCACTGTGTAGATAATTACTATTCAGGACGGGGTTAGTATCGCATTGGTTCGAATCCTGGGCATGGCGATCGGCGTACATCCAACTCAGGTGTTCATCCTATTATCCTTGGATGATAAATGGGTACTTGGCCCAAGCTGTGGTGTGAATGCATACGGGAGTAAAGACATGTACATATTTGCCAAATGGGGCAACGTGATTATAATCCCCTCCTAATGTAACAAAATGTAGTCTCACTTTTTTTTTTTTTTATTTCTCCGGGTCATTTACTTGCTCGGTCACTAGAAATATGAATTTTAAATCGCGGTTATTTTTAGCTTACTGTACGTAACCGCAAGCAATAGTTTTTCCTACTATTTATGCCAGTTTGTATTCTTTTTGTTTTTCAGTCTGCTTTCAGTGTGGAATATCTGTGAATTATTATTTTATATATCATACTAAGTCGCTGTTTCCCGCTTCAGCAAGGTAGCGCCAAGCAGACCTCGTACACACACACACACACACACACACAACTATTTTTTTTTTGTCGCTGTCTCCCGCGTTTGCGAGGTATATATATATATATATATATATATATATATATATATATATATATATATATATATATATATATACCTCGCAAACGCGGGAGACAGAGTGTTTTGTGACTTGAGCTGTTGGCGTCATTGTGTTAGCACAAGCAGGTTTGTTGCCCAGCATTGCGCAATCACACCGGGCGACTGGCCCGTGTTCTTCCCGTCTCGTACTCGGTAGAATGACTCCACCCAAGGCGTACCGAGGCCTGCACAGGTTAGTCACTTCTACTCGCTATCGAGATGCAAGATGTATTTCTACCGAGTTGAGATGTGTTTTTGGGAATTGTACCCTCATTTTCTTTTGCCTAAGTTAGTATTATTATTATTATTATTATCACCAGCCTTTTATCTTTTCCGTTGATCCCTCCCCTCTCCCTACGTCAGCGTGCTGAGTGGACAAAATTTAGGTCATTGAACTTGCGGCAGGAGGGTGTTGGCGGGGAGAGTGTTGAGGGGGGTGGGGTAGCGGAAGCAGCTGGACTGATTTTCGCCAGTTTTCATACGATGTTGAGAGCAGCACCCTGATTGGTGGCACAGCGTTGAATGCTAAGGGTGCACTCCTCCAACCTAATTTTATAGTATAGTTTTTCATGCTTTGGTCTTTATCCATATGAATGATCCAGTTTTTATACACTTGTATGATCCAGTTTTTAGGAGAGAGGAAAAAGGAAAACGCTGTGATATAACCGTTGATGCTGTAGGTAATGCAGGGATGGGTGGATGTGGTGTGTGTCTGTTGGGATAAGAGGAGAAAGGGATCAGGGACGTGTGCAGTGGGTTCGTCTGGTGTATGTATGGCCTTGACCAAACCTTGACGAGACGGCTGGTCGGCCCGGGGCCAACCAGCGCCGAGACACCGCCTTCACCCTGCTCTCTTCATTCCCCCCGCACTCCCACGCGCTAATCCCCCGTCGTTCCCTCTCCTCCCTGCAGTTCCTATTTAGCCACACGCATGCATGCGGACACCACACAGGGTCGTACACTCGCTCAATGTGCATTCATACTGCATCACGTTCGCACAGTATGTATGTTGGGGGGGAGGGTGCATGAGTTGAGGGTATGTAGATTGTGTGGGGTCGTAGAAAAGTAGTGTCAAGTGATGCGGATGTTTTTAGGCATGTGTTACCATGGCAGTGTCAGGTAGGGTTACCGCGATAGTGTGGCGGTATAAGCGGGTGGAGCAGGAGTATATATAGGAGTGTAGTTAGAATGGAACAATAATATGGGGGAGTAGATGTATGGGGGTTCTTCAGTGAAGAGGCATAGCATTTTGGAAAGTAAGTGTTGATAGATGGGTGGGTCGTGTTGGTATGGATGTAGAGCTAGGTGGGTATCATGATGGTTTACATACTGCATGTATTTGTATTTTATAATGGAGAGTGTATACCTTGATGAAACAGGGAGAGCTGATAGTAGTAGTTCTACCTTAATGGTACAGAATTACAGACTTGAGGACCGGGCTTAATTGTGTGGTAGTATTAGCATTAGTTAAGGGGTAAAAAGCGTTACCCTGCAGTGAGTGTGGGAACCACGGACGAAGCTAAGGCATCGTAGGAGTTAATGTTTATACAGTGTGGAAACTCGCTCTGTAAACTTGTCGCGTAAGTTTGTGTCTCCTTGGGCTGGCTGCTGAACAATTAGAGCGATTAAGGGGATGTTTTCTGATTAGATCTCGCGTTGATGACGTGAGAGACGAATTGTTTTCCATCTCGGGTCACAGGGTTCCATTCAGTGAAGAAGGTTTTATATATATATATATATATATATATATATATATATATATATATATATATATATATATATATATATATATATACACACACACACACACACACACACACACACACACACACACACACACACAAACAAAGTGCATAGGAACGCGCACCTTCATAGAACATACAAACCTCCAGCATATATATATGAGAGAGAGAGAGAATTTTCGGGCTCCGCCAGCAAGAGGTTACACCACTTGTGCACAGTCACTTTTAGGGAGGCTGATTCACTGGAAGTAGTGTCGTCGAACCGAAGATTTTATCTCTTCAAAGGAGTGAGTCCACATTCCCGGCTTCTAGAAGTAGCGCAGCTTTGGGTTAGAGGAGCCTTTTGATAAGATGTCTTGGGTAACGCCGGATTCTTTGATAAATAATAGCATAGGGGTTTATATATATATATATATATATATATATATATATATATATATATATATATATATATATATTTTTTTTTTTTTTTTTTTCATACTATTCGCTATTTCCCGCGATAGCGAGGTAGCGTTAAGAACAGAGGACTGGGCCTTTGAGGGAATATCCTCACCTGGACCTCTTCTCTGTTCCTTCTTTTGGAAAAAAAAAAAAAAAAGAGAGGGGAGGATTTCCAGCCCCCCGCTCCCTTCCCTTTTAGTCGCCTTCTACGACACGCAGGGAATACGTGGGAAGTATTCTTTCTCCCCTATCCCCAGGGATATATATATATATATATATATATATATATGTGTGTGTGAGTGTGTGAAAAGTTGCCTTTGGTGAGGTTGTATCATTGGGAGTACAGTCTCCTCAAAGAAGTTTCTCAGTCCAAAGGAGTCCATCATTTGCCTGCTACTGGAGATGATGTAGCCTCGAGTTTGCAGGACCTCCTGGAAAAAAAAAAAGACTATCCGTGAAACAGTCCTGGTGTCACCCAGAACCTTTCTTAAAGGTTTCTGCAGCCCAGAGCTGCCTTACGTCCAGTAGCTGGGAAATGTCGACTCCATTCTGTCTGGGGGGAAACTTCACATAATCAACATATAAAAAAGACATCCCAAAACGCTGGGGTTGTAAAGATGCCGTTTAATTAGTTTTCTTGTGAATATTTGCAGGGGGGGTTTTATTCGCCTCAGTATGGAGCACTACTCACACACCTGAGGTGCTTCCCACCTCTGTTAACGTGAGTGGAATCAAAAGCTTTGTCTCATTGATTCTCCTGGCGTCGCCTCTCTCCACCCGTTCCCCTCTGTTCGCCGCGGTGCTGCTCTCTGTCTGTCTCTCTCTCTCTCTCTCTCTCTCTCTCTCTCTCTCTCTCTCTCTCTCTCTCTCTCTCTCTCTCTCTCTCTCGTTTTACGTTTAGTATTTTGTGGCCACTGTTCTTATGATCCGTCTGCGTGTGTGTGTGTGTCTCCCCACCCTTGAAGGCTTGGAGCCTAGGCACGAGTCCTGGGTGCTGCTTCTCGCAGTTTCTCTGTTGACACTGGAAGAGTTTACCTCTGGTGACGTCTCGTCCTTGCCATCGAACAGCTAAGCTGTGGGATCTTCCTCTTCATCCGTGACTTTCTCACTTAACTCCAACTTTACAACTTTTGAAAAAGTTAGGTCTATAGAGATTTTCTGAGCCCTGATTTTTATAGTCTCCCTGTATACCTTACACCCTACATGGTCTATCATTGGGGCATCTTTTGCCTGTGCCAGGTTGGTCACTAATATATATATATATATATATATATATATATATATATATATATATATATATATATATATATATATTTAAAGTGTGGGAGGTTTATTTCCCGTTTCCTCTTACCATTCTATGGGGAAAGGGGTGGGATCTGTGGGGACAAACATACCTGCCCGCGCATCCCACAGCCTGGCTGTTTTCATGGGCGGTGATGGCGGGCCTTCCCCTAGATAGCCAGCCCGCTCGGCCGCCGACAAGACATGGGTCTCATTTTCCCAAGGCGGAGTTGCCACTGGCCACGGGACTCCCTACTGACGGTCTCCGCAGCTGCGGCTTTCTCCACCTGTACCCACGCTATGCCCGCAGTGCATCACCATAGCTCCGACGATCCGAAATTGAATTGTTAAGAAAATTCTCCATAGCGGAAGAATGTGTAACGTTGGCGCTCTGGTCATGCTGGTATGATGATGGTAATAGCACATGCTGAGGCTAACTAAAGCAGCTATATCTAGCAACATTTTATATATATATATATATATATATATATATATATATATATATATATATATATATATATATATATATATATATATATATATATATATATATATATATATATATATATATATATATAAAGTTATACCTTGGTGATTATGCGAGCAGAATTGATGATAAGGTTATATGTAATTAGCATGCTAGATGGGACTTTTGGAAGCCCAAAAGATTGACAGGTTACTGTCAATAACACGAGGTAGTGAAGGTTTATGACGCTCTACCCGAAACGGGGAAAGTGCCGGCCATTTAGCGATTGTTTTTCCCTTGTGGGCTGAACAATGGTCGTACTCTGTGTACTTAGGGAGAGAAGATCTTGTCTTGGTATACAACAATTCCATTTGCAGTCTACATATACGAAGGGTATTACGAAAGTAATGGGAGTCTGTCAAAAGAAAAAAATGAATTGTATGATCATAGGAAAATTGGTATTTTTTTATGTACGGTAATGGTAATGTAAATAGACGTATGAATTTCTTAAATGAAGCCAAAATGTGTACCATATTTTATATAAATGTAAGTTTTTACTTAGAGAGCCAAAATCTATAATTCTAATTAGGTATTTTCCAAGTTTTTATATATATATGCTAAAAGACGCTCCGAATATAATTCGAGCGCTTTTATAAGTTCAACGAAATCAGTCAGTCAAACCAGCTGCACCATACCAGTCACCAGGCATGTCGTGCGACCGTCACCACCTGCATAACACGCCCGTCACCATATCTACGTCACATCCTTCACCACCTGCCCCATCTTTACGTCATATCCGTCATCCCCCTGCGACCACTGTCACCAGCACCTCCACCAACTCCAACAATATCTTCAATAGCCGTGCATCATCCTCCACTCCACCATCACCATCCCACCCCACCAACACAGCGCCACTCATTATATTTACTATTTATGCCACCACTGCCTACACCACCGTTACCACTGTTGTCCCCACCGGTACATGTTACCCTACCAGTCCTGCTGTTACCGCCCTCGACATCAATATCTGCCGCACATTCTGCCGGGCCTTTTACAGTAGTTTAATGCTAACGTTGTTTTTATGAGGAGTGTAAGTCTGGCTGCGGTTGGTGGTGTGAAAGGTGGCCGGGTGGGTTAGTCTCCCGCCCTAACTGCACTTGGCTCGTACTAGGAGCCCGGGAACCTGCGACAGTCCGCGGTACACCAGGGGTTTTACTTGGTATCCCTTTTTATTTGGTTCTCTGAACGCGGTGGTGGAGGGGTATGCCAGGAGGGTCAAGACGATCGGGTTGGAGACGGGAAGGTATTCATGGAATATTTACCAACGTGCGTACTGTGGTGCAGCTTTTGGAGGAAGGAGCTGCTGTCTTGGGCTGTTCCAGGGATCTCTCAGTTGAGTTGCTTTTACTTACAGGCTGCAGGAGGATCAGACATGACTCCCGGAATAATAATGACCTCAAGCTTGTCGATTAGTCCGAAGACTTTTAAGCTGCATTTAAAACCGGTTCGTCTTCCCGTCCGGGAATGATCTCGCGGTTTGTCAGAAGTTTAAAAGGAATCTGCGGTCCGAACTGTATGTGTGTGTGTGTGTGTGTGTGTGTGTGTGTGTGTGTGTGTGTGTGTGTGCTTCTACCATTGATTAGTACAACCTATCCCCAGCCCTCTAATAACCACCACCAACTGCATCCAGAGGTGTCAACCGATCTTGGAAGACCGTCATAACCTCTTTCTTTTCCTTCTCTGTTTCCACCTTTCTCCCGTTCCGCTTGTTTTCCCCCACCCGCCCACCCCCCCATTTTTGCACCACTCGCAACGTGCCCATTGCTCCTCCAGTCTCGCGTCTGCCTGCCTCCAAGCTGTAAAATCTGATGGGAGTTCCTTGTGAGTGGATGTTGTTTTGAACGTGCAAGTTGCACAGATGTTTTTCCTTGTCATTGGTAAGTTTGGTTCATAGATTTATTTTGCTACAATACCTTGCCCTCTTCTGTATGTTAGCCCTCTGTGAGTATCATCCCGACGTTGTGGACCGTACAGTTTCGTTTGAGGTGAGGCTTTATTTACTGTGTCAGGAGCATTTGGGTAATGACATATTTGCTGCCGCGCATCCCCGAGGCCTTTTTGCCACTACCACGGCCTACCTCATCAAGTACCTGTTCGAGATGTTTGCAGTGTCATGGTAGTTAACTCTTGATTGGTTGGTGGTGGCGAAGTGCACCTCTTTGGGAGTTGGATGTTACTACTTCCTCGTACTCTCCTCTCTGCGGTGTTATTTTTGCGGGCCGTCCATGTCTTTCCCTCCATGTACGAATCGTCTTCTGATAAAGTTGCATATCTTATAGTCTTTATTTTACGTATATCTTATATTCTTTACGTTATTTTGGTTTTGGAGGCTCCTTCACTTCGATAGTTTTGGCTTATGAGTAGACCACCGATCGCTGGTGTACGTACCCATTACACTTGGTCTGCTCAAGTACTCGCCGTACATATTTATTGTCCAGGGGGTTTGGGAGGGGGTCTTTTGATACTGGGTCTTGCTTCATCTGGTTCCACACTACTGGGAAGTGGTAGTTATAACACTGGTTTGCGGCCCGGTATTACACTCATCAGGAACACGATCGTGTCTTACGCACCCATCGGCTCGATTTGAGCTTGAAAAGATTGAATTCAGTAGAAAAAAAATGTACCGAGTATCGTTTTCATTTTTAGTTTTGTGTTCTGATCTATGTGAATGTGCCAGATGCTTTTGTGTGTGTACTTTATTTTTTAATTGTATGAAACCGATGGTACGACCATAGGGTACGATGGCCAGGCCTTTGCCCTTACCTCACCCTGCTGAACACAGCGGTACAACCTTTGATTATATGACAGCATGGCCTTGGGATTGACCCATACGGGTGAGGCCTAAGGCCTGGCCAGGACAAGCAAAAGTGTCGTCCCGTCGTGTTCGAGTCGTTCCTTCGTGCTCAGGGGTCTGTGTCATGTTCAAGGGCCGTTACCTCGTTCTCAGGGGTCGCACTGTCGTGTTCCGAGGGTCGTCTTCTCGTGCTCAAGGGTCGGGAGTATTGTGTTCAGGGGGGATCGTTCCCTCGTGCTTAAGGGTCACAGCATCGTGTTAAAAGGACAGCACCGTCGTCATACCGAAGAGGCTGAAGGTGTGTGCTGTGTACATGGTTCAAGAGAACCCAGGTGGCTAAGGATCTGCCATCCTCATAGGATAAACCCACCTACCGGTGAGGGAAGGTATCCCTGCTCGGGTGTAGGGTGGCACAATTGAAGGCCGGGCTAATTGGGTTTTGTTTCTTGTATCAGCCCAGGTGGTGGGTTCCCGCACTTATCTCCTGCCCCATCCCTATCTCATCCATTGAAGGTCAGTCCAACGTGGCTCCCTCAGATACACGCGATAATAGAGATATAACAATGATTGTTTAGTTTCAACAAAGAGAATAGATAGGATAGTAGAGGAATTGTGAGATGCGACGAGGAATAGAAGAGGTTTGAAATAACGAAATTGAATGATACAGAAGGAAAAAAACTTAGTAAATGTTGAGATAAGTAAATGTCAAGAATGTAGAATATGCTCGAAGACTGTATATAGTTTGTAAATGATAAGAAGGTAAGATATATTGGAAGATTGTGATAAATTGGAAGTTTGTGAATGATAGGAAGGTGAGATATATTCGAAGATTGTAGATAGTTTGTGAATGATAAGAAGGTAAGATGAATATAGATATGTAAACGAAGCTGGAGAACCCCTAAGGTAAACGAGGCGAAGTGTAGATAAACTCGAGACTGGGCAGATCGATGACTGTTATCACGAGAGAAACTAGATATTCTGGTGAATGAAAGTAGAATGGACGAAGAACGGTATGCTGGTGATGAGAATAGGGGCTAAGAGCAATGGAATTAGTTATCCCAGAGACTTGGTAAACCCTGCGTGTAGTTTCGACCGAGGGAATACCTATGATAACGCTAACGAAAGCAAAAAAAAGGTATGATAATTGCTGACAACCTCTCTCCTTTCTCCCCGGGCCGACCCTGCTGTATAAAAACTACCTTTCTATCCCGCCTTATTAGAGTCTGCGTCCGGCTCTCCTTCCCCGTGTCCCACTGAATCTATGCCGTTTCCTATATTTCCCTCGCTCAGGTCCTTCTATATAATTCCCCAGTTTTAGGTAGTCAAGGCGTGTATGTGATGAATACTTGGAGCTTAGACTTCGAGGAGGGGGGGTTCTCTCTCTCTCTCTCTCTCTCTCTCTCTCTCTCTCTCTCTCTCTCTCTCTCTCTCGGGAGCGTGGGGCCTAGGCTGCTTGGTTGAGCCATTGGTCGACCAAGCTGTTGGGGAGCTGCAGCCCTCAGACCCAGGTAGCCTCCCCTGTGTGGCTGGTCTGGCGCACTGTAAACACTTTCAAGCCATCCCCACTGTGCCTTCCATGGTGTTTCTGACGGTGGGCCCGGATGGCCAGTGGCCTCGGAGTCTTGAGGAACCATACCATCTACGCCAGCTGTGATCCTTGCTCACCAATTGTATCTGGCCCGAGTAAAAGTATTCCGGAGTCTTGTCTCTCTTGGAACCATAACGGTCTTGGTGCAGCCCATTCCTCCCTCCCTCCCCAAGAAGGGAGACGGTGTTAATCCTTCCAGGTGTCGACGCCGTGTCCAGTTTTCGCTCGAGGTGGCCATGGTTGTTGGTGCACTGGGTTGGCGCCCGTGTCATGTCGGTCGCTATAATAGAAATAGCATCACTCACGGAGATTGTAAAAGGAGGTTCTCTGGGAGCGGGTATGTTCCTGAAATTACAGTGGGAGAGGAGGAGGAGGAGGGTATGCTAACGAGGAAAGGGTTGAGAGTAAATTACTTGTTACTTTTTTTTTTTTTTTTGTATCGGGGATGTTAAATAAACCTGTGCCAACGTTGCCACAGATACAGAAGTATATTTTCGCTTAGAATTTTATGAATTTACGATAGTTTATGCTCACCTCTGAAAAATCGGTCATTAGAAGGTGGGATGAAATGTAGTCAAGACATACGTGCCCTTACTGGCGTTAGTTTGATTATCATGCCCGGGACACCACGGCAAGACCAACTTTGGGACCTCCTTCAAGAGAAGAGTTTCCCCTGGGGTGCAGCAGCCTATCTTGATTGCGCGGCATGCAACAAATTGCGAGTTGCAGCGTCAGATAATCTGATAGAGTAGGTCCTTGGTAGGGAAGGTTGGTCGCGTACTGAACCACGGTAGAGGGGGGGTTAGAGAAATGCCCCCGAAACCAGCATAAGGTAAGTGGGGCTGAAATTACCCTGCGGAAGTGTGTGTGCGCGCACGCGAGCACATGTATTCACGCCGACGACAGGCAGGTGTTTGAAGACGTCTCAGGTGTTTTCATATACACAATGATCGTTTTATGACATAGCTAGGTGCTGATAACCACCGCCGGTGCACCTGTGTTCAGGTGAGGTGTTACCCCGTGGTGAGCACGGTGCACGGGCGAGGTGGTCCTTTGGGGGTGGTGGTGTTCCGACTTGTGTTGATGACAGCGCGCAGGTGTTCAGGTCGACACCTGTTGCTGGAGTTCGACGGACGGGCGCTGTGCAAGAGTGTGTGATCCGCCTCAGCCACCCCTGTAGATTCGGGTCTTCGTGGCTCTTGCCTCGTTCGCTCTGCGACGTGTTCCACCGCGCTTTTTTTTTTTTTCTTTTAAATACGGGCACGTAAGACTTGACACGCGTGGACGGCCTTAGAGCACGTAGGTACGGGCCTTGAGTACGGCGCTTACGGGCGCTGAGCACGACGGTATCGCCCTCGGGTTTATAGTGGCCTGGCCGACCTCTCGGATCAGTGCTCAGGTGGGGGGGGGTCTGTTGTTGACCCGTGAGGTGAGGGGCGGTGGTGTATGGGTGGGTCGTCACGTGGTGTGTTTGTTTACCAAGCGAGGGGTGGTGTCAGGCGTGGAGCACGTGTTCGCCCGTCACACTACCTGCCGGCCAGAAATATCCCACTTGGGGTGAAGTCTTGTGGCCAGACTCGAGTACTTCCCTCCCTCCCTCCAGAGGAATCCCCCCCCCCCCTCACACTACCTCCCCGCCTTCCTCTCTTACACGCTGTCCTTCCCGCTCTCTAAACGCTCATGCACAACACATTTGCTTAAGCGCCTCACTGCACCTGAACACCAGCTTTGCACGTAAAAGACACAGCGCATACATGCAAGGTTAAGAGAGACTGGGGGAGGGGGTGGGGCGACGCGAGTGTAAAACTCCCGCCCCG
This sequence comes from Panulirus ornatus, assembly GCF_036320965.1. Lineage (NCBI taxonomy): Eukaryota > Metazoa > Arthropoda > Malacostraca > Decapoda > Palinuridae > Panulirus > Panulirus ornatus. Next base: position 7,380,587 of record NC_092254.1, on the reverse strand, counting down.
TAACACACACACACACACACACAGTAGTCTCACTGTTTTGATATGCTTGAATACTCCATTTCTCTCTCTCTCTCTCTCTCTCTCTCTCTCTCTCTCTCTCTCTCTCTCTCTCTCTCTCTCTCTCTCCTCTCTCTCTCTCTCTCTCTCTCTCTCTCTCTCTCTCTCTCTCTCTCTCTCTCTCTCTCTCTCTCTCTCTCTCTCTCTCTCTCTCTCTCTCTCTCTCTCTCTTTTTCTCATGGCTTAAGTTTCGGTGCAGGATCGTGTCTTGTTGGTGTGGATGTATTGGTATGTTGTGTGGATGTAATTTTCCTTTTTTCGTGTGTGTGTGTGTATGTTTAATATAATTAGGACGGTACAAGGAGGGTTCTACACTTTAACTTTCTCTGCCGTCAGTGTTTTAAACTTTTGAATGGTATCATTATTCGGAATGTCGTCACTTCGTTTTCTTTCATTCTACCGTTACTCTTGCTCCGGTAAAAGTAGTTGCTTACGTCTATCCGAGAGGTTTCCTGCTTCAGTTCGTGTTAAGAAGTGTGAGACGTCTCTCTCTGTCTTTGTACCATTCGGGGAAGTGTTCGGTGTCTACATCACGAAACTGGTTGAGAAACTAAATAGTTTTGGCAATGTCGTCCCATAATCTCTCTCCCATGGTATGACGGAAGTCACGTCCTCTCACCTTTCAGTGTAAACCAACTTTTGATTCTGTTACCGGCCTTGTTTCCATGGACCTTCCCCTTACATCGTGTGAGAAACGGACGTCAACTTTGAGAAGCATAAGTGGGTTTGTCCGTAATGTAGGATGTGAACAGCTGGCCGAATGTTTCCTTGTTCGTGAACTGGAGGGCGATTGTGATGTTTGCCTGCAGACAGTTTGTCTCCCTTGCAATTCTCCTTCGGTGGCAGTCTGGCAACTAGTTCAGCGATATGTGTGTGGCTTTCACACCCAAATTCTTCGCACAAACAGATTCCCGCGGCTTATTTCCTGCTAGATAGCATTCGTATTGAAGCCTTCTCCCTGGGTTCCATCCCCTCAGTACTTTACATTTGCATTGCGATCCTCATAACTCTTTACTTCCCTCATTGACCATGGCAGCGTCTGGAAACATGTTCGGGTATGATCCCAGTCCTTCTGGTAGCTCAAGACCAACAACAGTGGTTCCCAGGTAGGGCTGAGCTCAGCGACATTCTCATTTACCTTACTACTGTGTAGGAAGATAAGATTTGGTGTTGTGTGTGTGTGTGTGTGTGTGTGTGTGTGTGATTCATATGAGAATGAGAGTTTTGATGAGTAAGACCAAAGCAGGAGAGGCGAAGGTTCATTCCCTCAATCTGGGAGTACTAAGAAGGGACTGGAGAGTGGAAATAGCACATACGGAGGCAGCCAAGCATCCAGCACATATTACAAGGTATAGAGTCAACATGGTCGGTATGGGCACGTGAAAAAAAAGATGGTACCAACCGGGCAAGTGAGATAGATAGATATTGGATGACATCACAGACACAAGGTTTGCTTGGGACGTTACAGACACAAGACGCCATGGCAGACCAAGGTTTGCTTGGGACGTTATAGACCAGTGTCAGTATTAAGTAGAGAAAGATATGATAGGAGAACACACTGATATTCCCCTGCAAGATTATGTGGCATGGAAGATGGTTGCGAAATGGATAAGGCGACTGACTGCTCTACAGCAGCAGCCAGCACGACCAGAGGTGTATACATATAATGACTCGTACAGCAGCAGCCAGCACGACCAGAGGTGTACAAATAACGACTCGTATAGCAGCAGCCAGCACGACCAGAGGTGTACAAATAACGACTCGTACAGCAGCAGCCAGCACGACCAGAGGTGTACAAATAACGACTCTTATAGCAGCAGCCAGCACGACCTGGGGTGTACAAATAACGACTCCTTGAATTAAACATGGCCAAAGGCTGAAAATTATCCTGATCGAATGTAGTGTCTACATTTGGGTTCTGGGACGGGGATGGTGGAGGCGTTCAACTGACAAGTCATTCTCTAAACACTGGAGTGGACACGTAGTGATTATATTGATGATGAACACAGTGGTTGGGAAGGGGGCTTGTCTCGCACCGGTCTTGGCGAGTCTGGATGGGGCCCGTTGCGATAGTGGTGCCGAACTGCACCTCAGGAACGATGGGTGTGTGTGGTGGTGTAGTAGTAGTAGTAGTTACTTCCTGAAGTGTTGGGTGACCCCCAGGTGAAGGAGGACGACCAGTACGATGCTGAGCGTGGCTCGATCTTTTGATGCGGGTGGGATCGCGCACCATCTTGCATGCCTTTATTTGTGTACTACATCAAATTCTAGTTGCCCCCTCTTGTGTTTATTTTTATCTGTGTATCTATATGTGATTGTGTGTGTGTGTGTGTGTGTGTGTGTGTGTGTGTGTGTGTGTGTGTGTGTTATTTATACACAGACCAGCACTCATAGACTGTATAATTTGTGGGAAAGTTAGTTCTGTAGACTCTTGTTTTCTCGTTAGGCGACATGATGTAGGTTAGCATCTGTTTTTTGCGACGATGTAGGGTTGGTTTTACGCGTGGACACGACCCGTTGTCCTGTTGATGGTGGGGTGGGTTGGCAGACTCCTCCGGAGGAAGGTGAGAACCAGGCCGTAGGACGAGGCGTGGCGGCGGGCGGGCGGGCGGGCTGGCGGCAGAATAAGAAACGAAGATAATGTATCGGACGCTGATACCACGGTCTTGAGAAGGTACGGTGGGCCTGTGTGGACAGGGCGGCCCTCGACCGGCACCCCCAGCTCCATCCCAATTATGACACGCTGTGAGCCCACTAATTGGCTCGGTACCACACACAAGTGTTATTGCAGCTGTGTATGGGGGGTTCGATTATGAGCGGCGTCCTGTACATCCCCCTACGCAAATCATTCACTCTGTTGTATTCCACCTCCTCACCCAACCCCCCCTGTTGCCCTACATCATCATCATCACCCCACACTCCCCCCTGGAATGACCGCAATTACACCTGAGGAGAGGGGGAAGCCTGCGTCACGTCTCTGCACACATGTGTGTTCCCACCGGCCAGTCGAGATAACTACGTTACGTACCTCGAGCCATGTTACGTACACCGTAGCGGATACCTCACTGCCTAGCCCAGGACAGTAAGGTAGCGCCGTGGTAAAGTTGACGTGCCAAGGTTGCCTTGCCCCCTTAACAACGGTCTGTTTACCCCACACACACACAGCCCCCCCACCAACCCACCCACGTACAGCTGACACCGTAACCCCTACACGGTACTTCGCTGCCCAACTACAACCATCCCGCTTAGGTATTTGCACACCGGCCTGTGCCCTAAGTAAACCCGTCATCACACACCGTGTTAACATGCAGGCTATCACTTCTGCGGGCGATTAAGGTGCCATACTACTACTACTACCTTGGTGTTGACCACGGCCACCGCGTTGCCTAACCCTGTAAACACTTACCGTGTAAACATAACGTCATATTGGTAGGCACCGTACCACAAGCCCCCTCAAATACTCTCGAGAGAAAAGCGGTATGGTTTGTGTAATTATTTATTTCTACAGTATAGGGATGGGGAGAGGCCCCCAACATAGCTTTTTTTTGGGAGGGGATGCTTGTGTGCACACATGAGAGAGAGAGAGAGAGAGAGAGAGAGAGAGAGAGAGAGAGAGAGAGAGAGAGAGAGAGAGAGAGACTCTCCCGGCATGTTTATGTATAACCAAAGAAATGGTGGAGGGAGGAGGACGGAGGGCGGGGTGGAGTGCAAGTGGTGGTGGTGGCAGCAGCAGCAGGCCGCCGCGCGCCAGTGTAGTGTTAGACTGTGACGCCAAAGGACGCTGCTGGCTCGACTCTCCCGCACAGTATCGTATGCACCCAACCTCACGTTCCTCCCACCCCCAGCACGGCACGGCCTCCTGCACCGCGCACCGCCCTGCCGTCTCAGCCCTGACTGCAAGCAAGCATTTTTCATGTCCGGTGAGAGGTCCTCCCCCAACACCTTGGTGTATGTTTAGACGGTAATTCCCGAGTGAAACATTTTTGCGTGTTGGCTGTGAGTCCCGTTGATGTCATACAGCACAGACGCGGAGGTCATTAGAATGACGAAAACTAAATATAAACTTCTTTTTTTTTCGAGATGTGTTAGCGACATAGCCGTTCAGAAAACGTAGGTTATAGACTAGGGCTCGTGGAGGTACTTAAGAGGAATACGATATTCAAGTAAATATCGTCCAGAATTGCGTAAGGCTGATGGAGACACATGTACTCAAGGATATCCTTGAGTACATGTGTTTATTATCATGGGAAGGACTTGTCTCTGTAGCAGAAGGGGTAATATGGCTCCTCCATCATGCTAACTGTGGTATTGGTCGCTGCCCATCAGTGGAAATACTATACGCGTAGCGTAGTGACCTGAATTTCCTTGCAAGACTAGAGCCAGAAAACCAGCTTAGCTTGAGATTTTTTTCCCCTCCCCCCGACCACCACCAGGCTCTCGTGCTATATTCTGAGGGCAGCAGCAGCAGCAGCAGCAATACTTCGCGGCGCAGTATAGGCCCCCCCCTCATTGTGTGTGTGTGTGTGTGTGTGTGTGTGTGTGCATCAGGTTGGTGGTTGGCGGTCAATTGTCGCCTGCGAAGGAGACGGGTTTCAACGCCTGGTGTACGACGGTTGAGCACGACGGTGACACCCGTTGTGGTGTGATGGCTCATTACCCTTTGGCCTGGTCAGGTCAGGTCAGTATACCTATGACTTGTACCGTCGTGCTCAGGAGTTGTACACTCAAGGATGATATCTTCGTGTTCAGGAGCTCAGTACAAGACGTTGGGTATTTTTTTCTCCCCCAATTTACGTCCATCTTGTTATCTACCATCCCAGATAGAGTGCCGTGGGCAAGACATGAACAAGCCAGTGGACTGAGTTTGCGGGTTTCCTCTCCATCTCTTCCCACAGTTTCAGGTTATTACTATTGCCTGGTGTCGCCATATTATGAAACTGCCAGCACTTCTTGTAAAAGTGCAGCTTCGCGAAAAACTGGTTTTCGATGTAGTGTCCGATAAGTTTAATTCAGCTACTTGTTTCCATTTGCCTTGGAAGATGATATTAAGTCACGTGGACGTGGGGGACCTTTTTTTTTTTTTTTTTTTGCTCATTGCATTCTCTATGTTTGGAATGTTTCTTCAGCCAGCCGTGCTAAACATTCTAACGATACTTTGCCATGCAGGAAAGCCAACCAGCCCCAGTGTACAGAGTTTTAGTCGTTGTTTTGTTTCCACCATTCTGTCTGTCTGTATTGTCAAGACGTGGAAGTTCATTTCATGCTCGGTACTAGTGTGTGTTGTGGTATGGTGTGATTTTTTTTTTCTATATGCCTCATTAAACCCATATATGTATAGGAAGCAGATTCTTACGTTACTCGATCTGATTGGCCACGAATTACCAATGAACTTGTAACACGGGGCCCAATACAGGGAAAGGGAATTTCTGAGCCATGATGCTCATTTTGCCATCCATTTCCTGCACATGTGTTGTTCAAGGGGCTGGAGTCTTAACTGGAATGAGCTTAGTGAAACAAGTGAGGCTCGTTGTTGCATTAGAGGTGGTGGGGAAAAACTGGAGGATGAGAGAAATGTTGCTATTTTTAATTACGTCGTTTTTGAAATATGTTTCGACAAGTGTAAAGGTCAAGGTACAGGTGGGAGACTGCTAACAGGTTAATGGGGGATGACTCAGGTGTGGCACAGGTGTGGGGATGACCTCAATATGTACACCAGCTTTCTGAGCTCCTCAGCACGTACAGGGCAAGCGTCATACGGGGGGAAGCATCTGTAAAATGCCATTGAAACTGTGTGTATTTTGGCGATTTCTGATTTTCGATGCAGTTCTTACGTTCTGGCCGGAAATATTCCCCCTTTTTGTGGCCAAAATGCATTTAGTATTTGGTGATACGCGGACAGGGTCTAGGGCTAGGGGTATGCTACAACGAAGGTATATCGCGTCCACCTCACGCAGGTGTCTCTGGGACGGACAGGATGGACGCACCTCCGAACACGGGTCGCACCGGGACTTTCATGGGAATTTCAGGAGAGTCGTAGGACGTATTATTGTCCCCGGCAGAGCCAGAAACGCATTCGGCGTGAGCCAGTTTGAAGTAGGAAGCTTACCAGGCCGTTTTGAAAAGATGGGAAAGTGTGATCATCAGTTTTGATATAAAGATCTGCTTGTGTTTGGTGGAGATTTTATGTCCTTGGTGGCCCAACCTGATCTGGTGGCTTTGAATATTTGATTAACACCTTGAGCACGACGGTACTAACCCCCTGAGCACGACGTGACGAACCCTTGAACACGACGGCACGTTTCTGGTGCACACGACACTACGACCCATGAGCACAAGAGTTAACATTTATCGAACGACTCGTACGGTCCTTCAGAACGACGTTACGACCCTTGGTAAAGATTGGCTTGGCCTTTGACCTGAACAGTCGTGCCCTGTGTCATTCATCGCATCTTTATTACGAATAGAAATAGTTTCAATCTCCCGTTACGTTACGTTATCAAGGGTCGACTGATAATGCGTCGTTGGCACAACCCAGTCCACAGGTGTCGATACGTATATTCCTGTTGGGAATACATCCTCACTTTACCTGTCGTAAGGTGGCTTGCGTCACCGTCACCAGGGTCGTGTTAAGACCTCCACGCCAGACGCAACACAAGCGAGAAGCAATACAATTTCATGACCAGTCCGTCCTGTGTTCTAGGCTGCTGCCACATCACCTGGAAGAGAAAACGCACTTGCTCATAATTATATTCTTCCGGATATTTTTTTTTTTTTTTTTTTTTTTTTTTTTTTTTTTTTTTTTTTTTTGTCCTCCTCCTCCTCGTGATCAGGGTAAGCGATCTCACCAACAAACTTTTGCTGCTGGGGATTTATAAAATCCCACGAAGACCGGCCGCCAGTGAATTTGAAGCAAAGGCCATAGGGATTTCCTTCTCTCCCTCCCTCTCTCCCTCCCTCCGCAGTAATAGTAACGTATGTCGCATGTTATAAACAACGTCGTTAAGTCTCTTTTGGACTTGTTGGTTGATGTTGTTAGCTCGCTCTTCCCGTCTCTTGGACTAAATAGCCACACACACACACACACACACACACACACACACACACATTTCAACTTGTTTGTAATTTTACATCACATAATGTTCCAAGGAATCGCCTCTAAATGTATAGTGTTTTAACACTAATATTTGCCCGGTCAAACATCCCGTACCACGTACATAGACTTCACTCGTGTGCTTATCCAAAGCCTTAGAAGTACCCAAGCTTACCTTGACCTTAAGCTATTTTGCTATTGATTAGCTAGTTACAGTTAGGACACCCCCTCCCCCCCTTGTTATTGTAAACCCTCAGCTTTGCATTTTCAGCCGAATTTTATTTATGTATTTATGTATTTCACTCACACACACACACTTCGGGGGAAGACAAGGTGTTAGCAGTATGTATTCCCAGATGTGCATTATGCATATTATATACTTCGTGAATTTCATCGATGGACGTTGCGTAGGAGGAAATGGAATGCATTATCACAAGGCCGCGGTGATCGTATTTTATACATCTGACGTAAACCTTTACCGTTGGCTGGTGGGTAGGAAGGATTGCGTCGTGCGGCGACGTCGATACTGACTAGCGTCGTGTTGCGGCGGCGACGTGGCTACCGACGCTTTTAAATTAAAAAGCCTCCGGATGCGACATGGGACGCCAGGCGCGCATCAGCCAAGGGGAGTGCCTTGGTCTGCTCATGGCTTTCCAGTCCAGCATACGTCGCCTCTCGACTCGTAATTTAGGTATTGGACGCTTCCCACCGCACTTGAGCAGGTCTAGGAAGGAGTGATGCTCTTTTCCTCCCTTCGTCATTGAAGGATCTCGGGTGTCAGTTAAATTATTTATATATATATTTTTCGTGCTTGGTTTTTTTTTTTTTTCCTTGATGCGCAGCTTTTTTTTTTCTTTCATCTCCGCCAGTTGATCCTGACCAGCTCAAGGTCTTTATGTTCGTAATTCGTGCTTTAACTTGGAGAAGAACGCTGTTGTTTTGTTTGTTGATGAGGGTGTGTTGTGGAAAGTGGTATGACAGAAATGAAACGAGTTGTTCTTTCCGATGCTTCGTTTTTTTCGCAGGTTTAACACACCCTCTGGTTATGTGAGCGGCGGCGGTGAGATTGCGTGTAATCGTTAATGTGACAGGTTGGGCGAGTCGGGAAGCCGAGAGGGTGGTAGGCTGGGTGAGTCACTCGGTCAGTCAGGGGACGCTGAGAGTGTAGCAGGTTGGATGAGTCAGTCAGTCAGTCAGGGGAGGCCGAGAGTGTAGCAGGTTGGATCAGTCAGTCAGTCAGGGGAGGCCGAGAGCGTAGCAGGTTGGATGAGTCAGTCAGTCAGTCAGGGGAGGCCGAGAGTGAAGCAGGTTGGATGAGTCAGTCAGTCAGTCAGGGGAGGCTGAGAGTGTAGCAGGTTGGATGAGTCAGTTAGTCAGTCAGGGGAGGCCGAGAGTGTAGCAGGTTGGATGAGTCAGTCAGTCAGGTGAGGCTGAGAGTGTAGCAGGTTGGATGAGTCAGTCAGTCAGGGGAGGCCGAGAATGTAGCAGGTTGGATGAGTCAGTCAGTCAGGGGAGGCTGAGAGTGTAGCAGGTTGGATCAGTCAGTCAGTCAGGGGAGGCCGAGAGTGTAACAGGTTGGATCAGTCAGTCAGTCAGTCAGGGGAGGCCGAGAGTGTAGCAGGTTGGATGAGTCAGTCAGTCAGTCAGGGGAGGCCGACAGTTTAGCAGGTTGGATGAGTCAGTCAGTCAGTCAGGGGAGGCCGAGAGTGTAGCAGGTTGGATGAGTCAGTCAGTCAGGGGAGGCCGAGAGTTTAGCAGGTTGTATCAGTCAGTCAGTCAGGGGAGGCCTAGAAGTAAATGGTGTGCTGTTGCCTCATCTTGTGGACGGGTGACGCGACCCGGGTTGGAGTGGCTAATGGCATTGCTATTGGTTGTCTAGCTGCTTCAGCTGACCTGTTCAAGTTGTTCCTGGTGGTTAGCGAGTCGCTCCTGCCGACCAGGTGGTTGCTCCTGACCAGCTCGTTGCTCTTGTTGGCCAGCTAGTCACTCTTGCTGACCAGCTGCTCCTTCTGGCTTACACGTTGCTTCTGCTGACCAACTGGTTGTTCTTGCAGGCTGGTTAAGTTGCTCCTCGCCGATGAGGTTTTTGTTACTTTTTTTTAACTGTCATTCACAGAATTCTCCCCAACGTTGCCCACCTGGTTTTTTTTTAAATGTTTGAGCCCTTGTTTTTGCGGTTTCGTAAAGAGCTGTTAGCCAGCAGCTGGTTCTGCTGCTGTTGTGTAACTCTTAGGATTTTTTTTTTCTTTTTAACAGCAGGAAAATCCTGATGTTTCCAGTGCCTTTACGGCAAGTAATGCTCTGTGTTCCCCCTCAAGAGAAACTGTACTTTCTTCCCTACTGTCTCCTAAACTCGCATCAGGACACATGCAGACGCAAACCACAGTCTCCTTACGTTCTGTGGAGAACGCACCTAAAAAAAACAGGTACGGAAATGTCGTCTGTTGAACACGCTTGAGAGGTGCAGACAAACACAGACCCAGTTTTTTTGGTTGGCTTATTGAGAGTAGCCTCTTTCATGGAGGTGGGGTTGAACAGCTTCGTCATGGCGGGGAGGGAAGAAGAGAAATAAGAACATCACAGAATACTGGAAAGGATTCAACACCATCATGTCTCGGAAGAACATTGTAAAAGACCCTCATACTAATAATAGTTATGATGTCAGATGACCTCACCGTCAGCGAACGTAACCACATCAACAATTACCGCGTCCTCAGAGATGGATTTTATGGACGTCGCCCGTAAGGCAAGAGAGTGACAATCGATGCTTGTCGCTCTTCAAGGCGCTTCAGGAGGTCCTCACAGCTTGATTGCTGCCGTATGCCAACCGCACCTCTTTCAGTGTTGGGGAAGTTGTAGAATCAGGAAGTGTGTAGAGATCTTTGACAGCTCGGTGTGGACACAGACTGAAAGCGCCGAGGCTGTTATGTTCAGGGTAGACGGGAGTGACGCATCAATTTACTCTTAGGAATATCCCGGGAAACGTTGTCTAAATCTGCGTTTCTTTTGGCACCGGAGCCGGTCGGTAGTATTTCCCCACAATTTAAGCACTGTGGGTAAACATCCGGGGGTCCAGAATTGTCTCCAACATTACCTGCAGAGTTTAGGAAGACCGTACTCTTCAGTAGAGAGTTTAAAGAAGAAAAAGGGTTGAGGCCATGGCCCTGGACAAGTACCTGTTAAGTTTCGCAAACGAACCAAAGTGCTGTGACTACTGAAGGCTACGGGCCGCAGCCTCCAGTAGCAGGATTAAGCAGAGGAGCAACTCCGCCGCGGCCGAGTCGAGGACAGAACATTGAGGGTGGAAGACCTCAAAAGCCATTGTTAGGTCTTCGACTTAAGGTGAGGAAGTAACAGCTCGTGCTGCTACCTACTGTTGTTCCGGGTTAACAGTAGTCAGCAGGTAGCCGGTGCTGTTAATGCTCCCTCTGTTGATATTGTGTCGATGTTTCGTATAACAAGTGTCACTGCTGTTTTGCGACAGTTGCTGGCCACCTGGTCGTGGTGTTACTGCTGCTGTTGCATAGCTGTTAGTTGCTTACCTTATGACTTTCCTTTATTATATATAAAAAGTGTACCTTGCTGGGTAACTGTAACTGTTGTTTCTTCGGACGATAGTGACCCCCATGTGGTATAAAGTGATTGACCTCACAGTTATTAGATTTAGAACGATTCCTTGCTGAAGTGGGAGATCGAGTGAGGAACGACGTGAAGAGACTTACACTCTGCTGTTGAGACTCCGGAGCTTAGGGTATGGCGTTAGAGAAATATTAGTCTGGCCATGGTTGAGGATGGTCTTAGAGGATGAAGGAAGGCAAGCCTACACACGTGTAGTAGTGCTGGACCATCCATCCGTTGTGCATTCTGGACAGCAACAAGCAGTGGGCGAAGAGTAGAAATTGCCATACCCGAAGAAAGCAGAAAGGAAGTTTGCCAAATCTTTGCATGTACTTCACAGCGCACCTCAGTTGGTGGCGTTTTTGTAGTGTTAAAGGGAAAGAAGGAAGGAGGAGGTGACGAAAGAGATGAGAGGGTTAAGAGCATGATTAGAAGGATCCTGACTGGGCCGATATGGTGCCACTGTATCGGGGAGGAGGACAGGGGACGAAAAGAGCTGGGAGTGTGTAACAAGTCTGGTTGTGGTGATTTGAACTCGTGCAGGATTTGTAGTTATTCGTTCCGGATCACTTAGAACTGGAAAAAAAAAAAGAACTGACCGTGCTGACTGCATTATCGTTGTTGGAGGAATTGAGCCTCTCTTTGTGGTGTGCATCGAATTCCTCCGCTCAAAGGAGCTCGACGAATGGCTTGAGAAAATAGCACAGCCTGGCTGTGGGTAGTGAGGAAACTGAAGACTGTCACCGTGTTAGAAGTATTGGGAGGCGCTGTAGGTGAAGCTCAGGGAAAGAGAAATTGACTGGCCGTTTTTGCCAGATAGTGTCAAGAGTGTGTAGCAGGCGTATGTGTGTGTTTGTTACGGTTGACGTAGATGTCACTCGTGAAGCGGAAAGAAAATGAAATAGATTTAGGGTTTCCAAGCATTGGTCATGTCCGGAGAGACGGGCAGGTCTCGAGAAACGTCGAGAGGGATGGCTGAGGCCGATCCAACCGCTAAGTCCACATTGTTACTGACAGAAGAGTCAGCTCGTGAGGACTGGGTACTGGAGATCCGGGGGGCTGTTGATTATTATAGTTTTTCAGGTTCCGTATTGAGGTTGAGAGAGAGAGAGAGAGAGAGAGAGAGAGAGAGAGAGAGAGAGAGAGAGAGAGAGAGAGAGAGAGAGAGAATAAGGAAATCGTAACGATGTCGATGGTGTAGGTAGCGAGGGATGAAGGACCCCGTCTGTTGCGTATTGTATATCGGGTTAGTCAGGAAGTGGAGAATTATATAAGGGGCAGTCCTGTACCCTTGTGTATTGCTAAATATAGCGAAACGTGGGGGAGAGCAGGGTTAAGACAGTGGCACCGGCCGCCTGTACCCTTCAGTGCTCACCAGGTAGTTTCTCCATGGTGCCTGGCCCGCTCTACTACTAGCGTAGGGTTCCAGTCCAGTGTCTGGTTTTAGGTCTCCGTCAGCGGTGCTTGGTTTCGTCCACCATCCAGTCATAAGTGTCAAGTCCCCGTCTGTGGTTTTCATTGTGTGTGTGTGGTTTCCCCCTTCTGTGGTGTCTGTTGTTCTGCTCAGCCCGCTATTATTACCAAAAAGTAGTACCTGGAGGGGAGACACGGAAGCAGGAGTGTTCAAATTGTATGGTAGCGTTAAGAAATGCTCATTTCTCTTTAATTTGCTTGTATGAAACTACAGCAGCCGGGCTGCATAGCCGTGTGTGTGTGTGGGGGGGAGATTTCCTCGTACACCTTAGGGAATTCCAGGCCGTCAGGACCACTTCCCCGAGGCTGGATTTTTCCACCACTGATCCTTCGCGCAGAAGCTACACAATTTCGCCTCCGGTTGGCTCACCTAACCACTCACTCGTCGGCTGTTCTTCACTGCCGGATGAGCGCACACCAGCTAGATAACTCTTGAGCACCTGCAGTACCACCTCTGCTATCGCCCGACTGGTGGCTCAGCAGCTTCGCAACGACAATGTCCCTTACCTCCTCAAGCGGTTGCTGGTCGAGGTGCGTGCGTTGGCCAGATGATATGCGACGGTTCAGCATGCACCGTCATCAGCACGCATGCGTGCCCCTTCCGCTGGCCGACAGATTCGCTCGGCTAAAGCCAGCCTTATTGTTTTGCCAGAAGATTTTCCTCAGCCACACATGACGGCGAGTAAATCGATGGTTGGATTAAAACAGTACAAGAACTGTGGCAACAGAGTAGCGTTAAGTTATTAAGTGACTTAATGATTACTTCACTTAATGTCGCTAGTCATCTGATGGAAAGTGCTCTTGAACACCTTGTATTTGGATGTGTATTTTCATGAGAAAAAATGAATTGCCTTGTGAGGTGGCAAGCATATGGAGTGACACTTTGCAACTGAGGGATTCTTTTCGTCATTGGTGAGGTTAGCGGACGATCAGAGAGAGAGAGTGTGTGTTTGTCCGTCTTTCTCTCATGGAGACGACTCGCACCCAGCTGGTGTACGGACGTGAAGGTGGCACGATGTGTGACGAGAGCACGTCACACGCACCCAGCGGAGGAGGCTGGTTGGGTGTGCCGTGCCGTGCCGTTTCCTTACACACGCGTCCCCTCCTCCTCCTCCTCCACCTCCTCCCCCACAGCCTTCATTATTCTCTGCATCGGACGTGATGTGACGGGAGCGTGTGTTGCCACATCGCGTGTATACCATTACCCCCCCACGTGAGACATGAACACGTATGTGTGTCTTTTGCTTGACCCCCCCTCACCTGCTTGCGGGTTATACTGCGGGTGAAAAACGCCTTAGGAGAGGCTGTACCAAAGGAGACCCTCATTTTCTTGCTGATTGGAGTGCAGGCTTTGAATTACAGGAGTCCGATAAAGGGGGTTTCGAGGCTATAAAATAATAATAATAATAATAATAATAATAATAATAATAATAATAATAATATAGTAATAATGATAATGAATAATAATAATAATAATAATAATAATAATGATAATAATAATAATAGTATTATTTGCATTTGCATTTGGTTTATTAGTATTATTATTATTATTATTATTATTATTATTATTATTATTATTATTTGCATAATTATTCTTATGCAACCCCGGAATCCATTTTATCAGGTCCTTGCAGCTTCGACGCTGCTCTCCTCTAAGGAGTTGGCAAATGAGGGACTGTTGTGGAGGGGGGAGAAGGTCTTCAGCAAGGTGCTCGTTCGTGGATGGTGATTCATCCTTGCCGAAGATGACTCGCGGTACAACCACGAGCAAGTAGTCTGGTAACACACATACACACACACACACACACACACACACACATAGATGTAGATTTTTTTTTTTTTTTTTTTTTTTTTTTTTACGTATTCGCTTTATCCCGCATTAGCGAGGTAGCGTTAAGAACAGAGGAGTGAGCCATAGAGGGAATATCCTCACTTGGCCCGCCTCTCCGTTTTTCTTCTTTTGGAAAATTATAAACGGGAAGGGAGGATTTCCAGCGCCTCCGTTCCCTCCCCTTTTAGTCGCCCTCTACGACACGCAGGGCATACCTTCTCTGGTCTTCTTTTTAGACAATTAAAACAGAAAGGGAGGATTTCCAGCCCCCCTGCTCCCACTTTACCCCCCGTCGCCTCTGCGACACTCGGGGAATACGTGGGAAGGAACCCATAACAGCAAGATTTTTTTTTTTTTTTTTTCTTTGGGAAGCAGTGATGTGATGAACGGTGAAACAAGCAAATGATCGGAGATGTTATGTGTACATCCTCTCCCTCTCCCCCCAAGAAAAAAAAAATGTGGATTTGTGTTAAACAATATGACACAACGGACGAAAGATTTTGACAAATGCTCAAGGGTCTTCACATGGGAAGCCATGTTTTCATTGTATACATTTCTCAATCTGCTTAAAATGTATACAGTTTAGAATTTTGTTTTCAGAGTTATAACGTACCTTATATATATATATATATATATATATATATATATATATATATATATATATATATATATATATATATATATATATATATATCCCTGGGGATAGGGGAGAAAGAATACTTCCCACGTATTCCCTGCGTGTCGTAGAAGGCGACTAAAAGGGGAGGGAGCGGGGGGCTGGAAATCCTCCCCTCTCGTTTTTTTTTAATTTTCCAAAAGAAGGAACAGAGAATTGGGCCAGGTGAGGGTATTCCCTCAAAGGCCCAGTCCTCTGTTCTTAACGCTACCTCGGTAATGCGGGAAATGGCGAATAGTTTGAAAGAAAAAAAGAAAAGAAAGATATATATATATATATATATATATATATATATATATATTATATATATATATATATATATATATATATATATATATTATATTTATAAATTATATATATATTTATTTATTTACCAAATGGCGTCCTAGCTTTGTCTCTTCGGTGTATATCAACTGACTTATATTTCTCTCTTGTGTCTCCCCTGATGATGTGATTATTACACGAAAGTGCACTTGGGAAGTTATCGTGTTTCATTTTCCCCGTGGACTCATAGGAATATATATATATATATATATATATATATATATATATATATATATATATATATATATATATTTATTTATTTATTTATTTATTTATATTTGTATTTATATTACTGTTATTACGAGTTATGCTACGTAGAGAAACTATCAGTATTAGGAAATGCGTCTCGCATTCGCTCTTTCCAACCCTCCCGAGACAACAGTGGTCGTTTTGGTCATCTTCAGATCCATGGGACCCATCCGGATAGATGATAATGTTGTTTCTGTCTTGTGGCTGGTGAGTCCCTACACATCTCGAAGAAATGGTCGCCTCCTACGTCATCACTCTTGTTTTGAAAA